>NC_081851.1:48606898-48833950 GCF_963259705.1 Myotis daubentonii | reverse complement strand
TGAATCTTTTTATCCTTGAACATGTACTATCTCTACATTTATTCCATTCTTTCTCAAAATCTTTCATCAGAGTTTTTTATTTTTTCCCCCATATGTATTTTTTGTTGATTTATACTTAAGTATTTCACTTTTGGGGGTGCTGTTATAAATGTCAATGTATTTTTAATTTCAGATTCTACTGGTATATAGGAAAGTGATTGACTTTTAGCTGTTAACTTTGTGTCCTTCAACTTTGCTATAATTGCTTATTAGTTCCAAGAGTTAGTTCTTTCAGATTTTCTATGTAGACAATCATGCCATATGCAAAGGCAGTTTTATTCCCCCACCCTCCCAAACTCTGTGTACTTTTATTTTATTTTATTTTTGTCTTACTGAATTAGCTAAGACTTCCAGTACAATGTTCAAAAAAGTGATGAGAGTGTAGGTCCTTGCCTTATTTCTGATCTTAGGAAAACTTAAAGTTTCTTATCATTAGCTATACATTTTTTTTTTTGCAGATTTTTTTTATAGAGTTGAGGAAGTTCCTCTCTATTCTTAGTTTGCTAATAGATTTTATCATGAATAGGTGTTAAATTTTGTCAAATGCGTTTCTGCATCAACTGATATAATCATGAGATTTTTTTCTTAGTACAGTATGTTGATGTGATAAATGACATTAACTGATTTTTTTGAATGTTGAAGCAGCCTTGCATTCCTGGGATCAATCCCACTGGTCATGGTGTATAATTCTTTTTATATATTGTTCATTCAATTTGCTAATATATTTATTTCAATCCTCACCCCAGGATATGTTTTAATTGATTTTAGAGAGAGAAGGAGAGGAGGGAAGGAAGGAGGAGGAAAAGAGAGAGAGAGAGAGAGAGAGAGAGAGAGAGAGAGAGAGAGAGAGAGAGAGAAAGAACATCGATGTGAGAGAGAAACATCCATTGGTTGCCTTCTGTCCGTTTCACAACCAGGGGTCGAACCACAACCTACTTATATGCCCTGATTGGGAATTGAACCCACAACATTTTCTATGTATAGGACGATGCTCTAACCAACTGAGCAACCCAGCCAGGGCTGAATTTGTTAATGTGATGAGGATTTCTGCATCTATGCTCATGAGAGATATTGATCTATTGTTTTATTTTCTTGTAAGCCTTTGTCTGGTTTTGGTATTAGAATAATGGTGGCCTAATGGAATAAGTTAGACAGTATTTCGTCTTCTATTTTCTGGAAGATATTATAGAGAATTGGTATAATTTCCTCCTTAGATCTTCTGTAGAATTTACCCGTGAATCTATCAGAGTCTGGTGCTTTCTGTTTGGAAAGTTTTTCATTATTGATCTAATTTCTTCAATAGATACAGGTCATTCAGATCATCTATTTCATCTTGTGTAAGTTTTGGAAGATCTGTCCATTTCATCTAAGCTATCCAATTAATGGGCATGGAATTGTTCATAATATTTCTTTATTATACTTTTAATGTTTATAGGATTTGTAATGATGTCCTCCCTTTCATTTCTAATATTAGTAATTTGTGTCTTCTTTTTTTTCTTCATTAGGCTTATCAATTTTATTGGCCTTTTCAAAGAAACAGCTTTTGGCTTTGTTTATTTTTCTCTATTGATTTCCTGTTTTCAATTTTACTGATTTCTGCTCTAATTTTTATTTCTTTTCTTCTGCTTACACTGGATTTAATTTACTTTTCTTTATCTAGTTTTCTACAGTGGAATCTTACATGATGATTTTAGAGTTTTCTTTTCTAATATAGTTCATCCTTGCACAACTTGGATTTGTAATGTCCCATGCAGTTCAAACTTGTGTTGTTCAAGGGCCAATTGTATTTCCGATTCAATGTTGGGAATTTCCATATGTGAAGGGGCAACTTAAGTTACATTTAGATTTTCACTTGCATGGGGTGGGGTTGGCACCCCTAACTTCCCCTCCCTTGTTCAAGGGCCAACTGAATATGCATTCAATGCTACAAATTTTTCTCTAAGCACTGCTTACACTGCAGCAAAAAATTTTTTGATAAGTTTTGTTTTCATTTTGCTTAAGTTCAAAATAATTTTAGATTTTTCTTGAGATTTCTTCTTTGATTCATATATTAAGAGTATGTTGTTTAATCTCCATGTGTTTTGTGACTTTCCAGTTATCTTTCTGTTTATTGATTTCTAGTTTAATTCAATGTGGCCTGAGAGCACATTTGTATTATTTTAAATTTGATAAGGTGTGTTTTATGGCCCACAATGTGGTATATTTGGTGAATAGTCCACATGAGCTTGAGAAGGATGTGTAATTTTCTCTTTTTGAATGAACTAGTATACAGATGTCAATAATTTCCCATTGATTGTTAGTGATATTGTGTTCAACTATGTCCATACTGATTTTCTGGCTGCTGAGTTTGTCTATGTCTGATAAAGTGTTAACGTCTCCAACTAAAATAGTGTATTCATCTATTTATCCTTGCATTTTTATTAGATTTTGCCTCTTGTGTTTTAATGCTCTGTTGTTAGGTGCACATATTAAATATTGTTATGTTTTCTTGGATAATTAACCCATTCCTTATGTACTATCCCTCTTTACCCCTGATAACTTTACAGTGGGGCCTTGACTTACAAGTGTTCCGACTAACGAGTTTTTCGAGATATGAGCCGTCTCTCGGCCGATTTTTTGCTTTGAGTTGTGAGCTAAAATTCGGGTTACAAGCCAGCTTCAGATACCCCACCGCTAGTTGGCGCAGTGAACGTCACAGTGAACGCCACAACATCAGCCCAGCATCACGTGTCTCACTTGTTCACTTTTTGATTTGACATACGAGTAATTTGAGTTACGAGCTCCATCACAGAACGAATTAAACTCGTAAGTCAAGGCCCCACTGTATTTTCTCTTAAGTCTGCTCTCTAAAATTAATATAGCCATTCTCACTTCCTTTTATACTTTTAATATATATGTATATCTATGTTTAAAGTGGATTTCTTATAGACGATAATATTTAGATCTTATTTTTATTGATTTCGGAGAGGAAGGGAGAGGGAGAGAGAGATAGAAACATCAAGGATGAGAGAGAATCATAGGTCGGCTGCCTCCTGCATGCCTCACACTGGGGATCAAGCCTGCAACCTGGGCATGACCCTGACTGGGAATGGAACTGAGACCTCCGGGTTCATAGATCGATGCTCAACCACTGAGCCACGCTGGCTGGGCTGGGTTTTATTTTTTGATACACTCTGATAGTCTCTGTCTTAACCATTTTCTCCACTCTCTTCTTGCTTGTACGCTTTCTAAGAATAAGCCTAATAAAATTATTAACCTTGCTTTGTTTATAGGTAAGGTAATTATTATCTTCTTTCGGAGATTTTCTTATAATTGATTTCTGAATTTTGAAAATGATATGCCTAGGTGTAGTAGTGTTTTTAAAACATATGTTTTAATTTATTTTAGAGAAGAAGAGAGAGAGATAGAAACATCAAGGAGAGAGACACATTAATCAGCTGACTCCTGCATATCCCCTACTGGGACTGAACATGTAACTGGCACATGTACTCGGCATCTCTTGGTTGGTAGGGCAATAACACTCAATCTACCGAGCTACACCAGCCAGAAAGTATAATTGTTTTTTTTTTCTCCATTTATCCTGTTGATATTCTCTGAGCTTCCTAGATTTATGGTTAAATGTCTGACATTAATTTTTGGAAAGAACATATGGTCAATCTAAGCAAAGAGATAGAAATTTTAAGAAAAAAAATCAAATTGCTTTTGATTATTATTGCTTCAACTATTGCTTCTATTCTCTTCTTTTTTTACGTCTGGTATTCCCATTACACATATGTTATACTCTTTGTATTTATCCCACAGTTCTTGGATATTCTGTACTTTTTTTATTTTAGTCATTTTCCTCTGTGCTTTTCATTTTTGGAAGTTTCTGCTTTCCTATCCTCAAGCTCAAAGGTCTTTTCCTCTGCTGTGTCCAGTCACTAATTAACCTATCAAAGGCATTCTTTATTTCTGCTATGATGTTTTTGAACTCTAGCATTTCTTCTTGATTTTTTTTCTTAAAATTTCTATCTCTTTGCTTACATTGACCATATGTTCTTGCATGTTGTCTATTTTTTCCAGTAAAGCTCTTATCATAGATTGTTTGCATGTTTGTTTTTTAATTCCTGGTCTGACAATTCAAACACTATTGCTATATCTGACTCTGGTTCTCAAACTGTGTATTTTACATTTTAGTATGCTTTCTCATTTTTTTTGTTGAAAGATAGACACAATGTACTGGATAAAAGAAACTGTGGGAAATAGGTGTTTACTAAGATGATGGTAAGGTGTGGGGAGAGAGGAAGTATTCTGTAGTCAAGAACACTCAGACTTTTGGTGAGCCTGTCCCCCTGAACTGTGAGTTTCACCAGCGCTTCCCAGTCCAGGTGGAACAGGTTGGCTAGAGGGAGTTCAGTTTCCTTTTCCCCAGTTCAGCTGGGCTCTGATAAGACAGCAGCTGCTTAGACCTCCGATAAAATCGTTTTCCCCGAGGGTAGGCCTTGTTAAGAAGAACACAATGCTCTGCACTGGAGTATTTCAAAGTGGTTCCTCTCCCCTGCTCCTTCCCCTGCTGGAAGCATGAGGACATTTTTCTCTGATACACACAGTGAGTATCTGGTTGAGCTCCCAGAGGTAAAACTCACAAGTGTGGGGGCCCCTCTATGACTGGAGTGTTTAACTCTCAGACTTGTCTACACTGAGTCTCCAGCAATTCATCAATTGCATTTTTTCCCTCCCCTGGCACTGCTTCCAGTGCAGGTTTCTCTCTAGTAAGTTGTGATTCTCTATTTTTCACCTGTCTTTCCAATATTTGGGGGTAGTGAACTCACTTCTCCGATGAATCTGAGATGAGTTGTTGATTTTTCAGTTTATTCGTGTTATTACTTATTGTTAAGATGGAATGGGGACTTTAAACTCCTTAGGTGCCACATGGAAAACTAGAAGTCTATAAGTCTCTTTATCAAAACGAGCCTGATAATTGGGTGTATTTGGAGCTCGTTGCTTTTTAAACTTTAAAAAAGCAATGCCATCTTAATTCAAAGAAAAATCTATGAATTTATAAGGTAATAAAAATATAATACTCATAAAAGTGGGGTTGTTTTGTTTGACGCCTGTGTGGTGGTGAAGCCGAGACCCAGAGTTTTATCCTTTCAGACCCTCCCCGATGGCAGTTCCAAATTGCCTCTGCGAGTCCTTCATTAGCAAGGGCTAAGCCAATGATCTCTGAAAGCTCTTGGGGGGCATGGGGAGGGGAGGGGAGGGGACGGGTGTATCTAAGTGGCCAATCAAGGCAAGGGGTACTGACTTCAGATATTTGCTCTGTAATCCCAGTGGAGAGTGATGCAATTGGAATCAAAGTTAGATTCCTGTTTGCTGCACAAAAAGACCATATTGCAACTTGCTCCTTTAAACGACCCTGCTGGTATAGGGTGTTATTTAGTTAACCCAGCCTAAGGGGATGTTTTAAAGATGGGGGATTGCCCTGGCAATGAACAAATATGAGAAATAAATTTCCAGTGGGGCTGGGTTGCCTGCTGACTGTGATTTCCTGATGATCTATAACAATGGCTATTCACTAACAGCTGGCCCATGTCTCCCTCGGACAAAGCCACTGGAAGCGCAGGCGCTCAGATTGGTGAACCAGAACCGTTTCCTTGGTAACAGTTAACTAGCACGTGTTTTATTGTTTCCAACTGCTTTTCCTGGGGTATTTGCAGGTGGTGGGAGATGCTTTCTTAAAGAGGGGTCATAACCTCATGAACTTTCAGATGTTGCAACAAATTGGGGAACAAAACATTTTTTTTCCTTTCAAATATATTAAGTAAATCTTATTACATAGCATTTTCAAGACAGATGCAGCCCAAAAGTTTTTCAATTTTGCCATTATTTCCAGATGTTATCAATTTTAAAGTGAGAGTTTCATTCATGATCAGGAGTTATTGCAAGGAAATACTGATGATGTGTATGGAATACAATATTATTTTGGCCTTTTTGGGGAGGTATTCTGATTCTACATTTTACTATAAAACGTGAGAGCAAATCATAAAATTTGAGTGTATTTTTAATTGACCTTTTAATGTTTTGTATATTTTGCCTGTTCATTAATTTAGTTCAATGTTTTTTGCCTTTGCTGGCTGTTTTTTTCTTCTTCTTGTTTTTATGTACCAGAAAATTTATAGTTTTGCTATAAAATACAAGACCAAACAAAGACAGACTTGATCATATTAGAATTTTTTTCTATATTTATTTGACATATGGCTGAAAGGATCAGTTAATTTCCAGATGGTTAGCTCCCTCTTCTGTCTGATTTAGAGAATTTGCACCTTCTGAAACCACAAATGGAAGATACAGTATGTATCACAGAATCCTCTAGCTTGGCTAAAGGATGAATGTAGTTACTGTCTGTCAAATAGCAATTCATGAATTGGAATATGGAGGATGCTTCCGTTGTAATAATTTGGTTTAAAATAAAATCATCAACCCTGCTGTAAATGCTGGCTAAAAGTAAATGAAAACATTTTTAAAAATTAATATTGTACTTTACCTGCCGATATTACTTATAAAAAATACAGACCTGATCTATCACTTGTCTGAACTCTATTTGAAATTCATGGACTTTGGTTAAATAAGCATTTGTCACTTGATTTGCACAGAATTCAAACAATTCAAGGCTTCTTTGGAGCCTGGCTTACGAGGCCTTTTCTGGCAAGTGTTCTTCACGAGTTTCCAAACATGCACCTACTTATAAATTAGGTCAATGGCATTCAAATGCTCTTCATTAGGATGTCAGAATTTTTAAAATGCTTTAAAATTTTTTCTTTGAGAAATATTTTTCCTTTGTTTCCTCTGGTCCAATTTAATCACTACAATAAGAATTAGGGTTGTGCTCTGAAAATGAACACAGAAAGATCTATAACATAAATTCATCACCATAGAACCACAAGAGCTAGTAAAACTATTTATGATGGTGAGGGTACTTCTCTACAATCATGTTTTTAGAGATACAATAAAGTGATAGATTTTGACAGTGAAGAGGAAAACGTGGATTCATTCAGATTCACTCCTCTCATTGGGGACTCAGTGGCAGGGCGTTGGGGATTATATGATCCTAATTATGTGACTATATATTAAATGAGCACTGGTCACAATTCTCTACTTTGCTTTTGTTGGGGTAGACACACCTAGAGACCCTCTGGAGGAGAAACCTCATTTTACCTCATACATTCTTATGGGTCCTGTCATTGCATTCTTACATTTTAGTTTCGTTAGAGAGGTACGACTGGATATAGTGGAATGAGAATCAGAAACTATTCATTATCAAAACTTAGAGACATAAGCACACATTTAAAAATTTAAAATTACATCATTATCTCCAAGTAGGTGAAACGATGCTCAAAGTTATAAAGTATTAGGTAGTAAGTCTCATTTGGAATGAAGGATTGTTAGAAACCACAGGCCATAGGACACCCAATTCAACTTCCCTTTTACAGCACTGAGCCCGTAGAGAGTAGTTGTCTTGTTAGGAGTCCTACAGGTAGGTGGTGATAGAAATGGTTTTTCTGGCTCCTGTCAGAATGCTCTTTTGGCCAGGCCACACCCTTTGCAGTGGTCAAGGAGTTCTTCACTACTTGGCTTTGGCTGTGATTTTTTTCCTCCACCAAGTGGACAGACTCTTGCCTCCCATTTCTCAGATTTGCATCCTAGTGACATACTAGCTGAGTGACTTTGGACAAGTTAACCAACCTCTCTGTGCTTCACTTTTCACTTCTATGAAATAAGGATAATAATAGTACATTTCTCAAAGAGTTAATACCAGTGATGTTCATGGTTCAGTGCCTGGCACATAGTAAGCACTTGACAAACATTGGCTAATGTTTTTATTGCTGCAATTTTATGTGATTTTTTAAATCCAGTATATGCTGTGATCTTTATTTACTCTGTAGCATGCAACAATCACATTCTAAAACAAGTGAAGGTGCCTTGCCCTATGTGACTCAGTTGGAGCATCGTCCCATGACTCGTAAAATTGCTGGTCAGGGCACATACCCAGGTTGCGGTTTGGTCCCTACTTGGGGGACGAATGAGAGGCAACTGATCAATATTTCTCTCTCCTATCAATGTTGTTTTTTTTTCTTTCTCTCTCTCTCTCTCTCCTTTCCTCTCTTTCTAAAATAATTTAAAAAACATATACTTGGGTGAGGATTAAAAGAAATAATAATGAAAAAAATAAAGCCACCAAAGGTTGTGCATCTATATTCAAAGCAGCCTTTTTTTACAATTGCCAAAAGGTGGAAGCAACCCAGTGTCCATCTGTGGATGCATAAATAAATAAAATGTGATATGTACATACACTGGAACTGTTCAGCCTTAAAAAAAAAAGGAAATTCTGACACATATTACAACATGGATGAACCATGAAATAAGCCAGTCACAAAAAAGCAAATACTGCATGATTCCATTTGTATGAGATAGCTAGAGTAGTCAAATTCAAAGACAGAAGTAGAATGATGGTTGACAGAGGTTGGGGAAGGGGCAATGGGGAGTTGTTTAATGAGTGCTGAGTTTCTTTTGCAAGATAAAAAGAGTTCTGGAGATTGGTTGTACAACAACATGTCTTTAACACCACTGACCTGTAAATTAAAAAATGGTTTAGATGGTACATTTTAAGTTATGTGTATTTTACCACAATTTAAAACTAAATAGAAATAACTGAAGGGTCTAGTATAATTAGAGCATATTAGTTATATTAATTAAGCCTGGACATTTTGACTTCTTGGCCCCAGAGTTCTGGCCAGTGCTGTAGGTTAAATCCAAAATGGTTTTGGTGGGTGGTTAAGTGTATGATAACAGTTCTCAAACATCATATCTGTTTTAGTTCTGTTTCCTTTCTCTAAGATTGCTGACTTTCTGCCAAGGATGGATTTAATTTCCAGGGCCTGTAGTTTATGAACTCAAATGAAATTACACAAGCATACTTTCCCCAGAGACACATGAAGAAACCCCACAGAGACTTCAAAAATGCAAACACATGAAAAGCAAATATGATTCAGCAAGTTTACCATTAATAAAAACTCCTTTGGGGAGATGCTATAGGTTGTTAGAAAGAAGGTTAGAAACTGCCTTATTGAACAAAGCAAGCAAAGAGGTAGAGAAAGAAAAAGAAGAAAATGACATCTTGATTTAGGATTTTTTTTTCAAATTTCTGTTTATCATTATTGTCCACAGAATTGATTAAAAGCATCATACATTTCCAAGATAAAAAAGCACAACTGGGAAAGGGTTTATGCTCAATTGGTATTTGATAATTTCTTACAATAATCTGATGTAAAACTTGTACCCTTTTATTTCAATTCAAGATTTCTTCTTTTTAATATTTCATATTCTATTTATTTCAATTCAGAAACATTTCCTGAATATCTTTTATGTAGTGTCTCAGAGGGGAGACTGCTGGGTTGGATTTTTTTTTTTTAAGTTTTAAAAGAAGGTAAATACTTCAAAACTTTTTTAAATGTTTAAAGTAACTAAATGTACTAGGAATAGTAATACTTATTAATCTAAATAACATTGCCATTATGATCATGGGACTAATATAAATTAAGTATTTGAAGAGGAAAACTCTTCAGCTATAGTAAGAATATAACTGAAGAAAGAGTACAGCAATAATGTCTTCTCTCAGTCACGCTATATGGAACAACCACCACATGAGTGGATGTGTCTGCTCAAGCCAGCAGAAAAAAAGACAAGATGTGTACTTATATCAGCTTGTCAAAAATAAGAATGGATAGCCTCGTAACAGGACAAGACTAAAGCATGTCCAACTCTGTCACTTTCAAAATTCCACATGTAATTTTACTTTGTCCTTTTGACATAACAATCAGAAATTTTGTTTTATATGTTATAAGCTAAACATTGAAATACAATAAGTATGTTATTCAAGGGCACTACCACAATCCTAATTTTAGCATCTTCTTAATCAAAAGCCTGGGTTTGTGAATCCACCAACAGGCCTTTCATTAGAATCCCAGGAGGTCAATAGCAATCTTGAAATCACAAAATATGCATACAGAAAAACAGACTTACCAAGAAAAGTAGCTGCAACAGCACAAGACAAAAGGCAAATTTTGATGACATTATTCAGTTTTCTGTCTTTCACCATCAAATACTTTCTCTGATCGTCTGAAGACTTTAGACAGAGGTGAAAGAAAAAAGAAGGGGTGGTGTTAATATTAAGAGCTATGAAAGGTGAAAAATCAAGCCCTGACAAACACATTTAAACACATAAATGTATTTCATAATAGAAACATTTCCTTTTCATTGTTAATATTTCTAGTTGAATAACCACCCCAAAGATTCTTAATAAAAACATTTTACCCTTTTGAGAAGGAGTCATCATTAAGTTCATTTTGAAAGTTTCACATTTAGCTTTTAACCTAAAGAGAACCTTTGGTGGCTTTTGAATCCTTTCCAAGTTGTGAAAACCTAGAGAGAAACTAAAGAGAAAGAAATGAGATCTGAACCTACCTCTTTCAGCCCTTGAGACTTTCTTTCCATGTAGTTTCTTAAATAGTGAGCCCTCAGTCCTTCTCCTTGGAAGTTATTAAATCAGCAGAAAGACTGACAATGTTGGCACATGTAATCTAAGTTTTGTAGGAAACAGACAGGCAGTCTACACTTTGTTATTCACTTGATAGACAGAGCCATTTTGACAGCCCTAACCTTAGAAACCACAGGTCCTGCTGAGCTCAGCAGGAGTCAAACGCTGAGTACCATCTGTCAAAGCTTTATTTCTCCCTCCTTCTCATCCACGCCTTTACTATAAGATGCTAAAAAGAGCACTGAATGGAAGTCGCTAACTACAGTTAAACTCCTGTGCATTGTAACAGTAATGTTGGGGTAAGAAATTTACTCTGCAATCTATCAAATTTGAGTAAACTGAATGAGGAATTGTAGGTCCTTTCTTAATGGTTATCAACAGAAGAAAGTGTGGGTTGAGGAACTCCATAATTATACTCCAAATGACTAATACTACAAAATAAGGAAATTGCATGTCATTTGGTATGGGTTTTTGTCAACTTCATAGTTAAAATTATAAATGTTTTGGAAAGTTCTCAACTCTCAGGATTTTTTTCCCCCGTAATGTAGTTTAATTAAATGTATAAAACCAACAAATTTACTTCTTTCCAAAAAATAGAGGTTTTAATGTGTTAAGCTCTTGCTTTAGAAAAAGAAATTGCATTCAAAGCATCCTCTTTCTATCCTCTCTCTAGCATAATCAATTCTAAAAAAAAATGAACAAGCCTAATCATAATAAAATCAATTAAATTAAGTGTGGTACAGCAGCTCATGCTGCATTTGTATAGAAGACAATATATCAATTGATAATATAAAGGAACTAGAAAGGCATTGCTTTTGACAAAATGCTATCAAAATGCTACATCTTTCTAGAAGTGTGAATCTATTTTGCATTATACTTAAACTTTTTGTATTTTTAGTGACTACTTTTAGGTATTATTTAAAATCTTTATATTTAGAATACCATTTCTAGTGTATACAGTTCATTTCAAAATGTAGAGGAAGTTCCATAAACAATGAATCATAAAACATTAATATTTTAGAATTTAAAAGTTGAAAAAAGTGAGGTCTTTTGTAGTAGAATTATTCCAAATTTTAATTTTCAGTTAAATTTTGTTCTTTATTTGGATTTATTCTTTGTTTTATCTAATCTTTCTTCCAATGTTCCCAAATGCTGAAAATAGTTATTTAAGGTACTATGTCATGATAATAATGCAATATATAATATATGTACTAGATATACTATACTATAGCATGTAATTATTCATTGTTTAATGGATAATATCATTGTCAAGAAGATATTGTGAAGAAGTATTTTAAGTAATTGATGATTGTGTGTTCTTTTAAAATTTGCATTTTGCTCATATGTAGATTTTGCAAAAATTTGAGAACCCTCCATATAAATGCTTGAAATACTTTATGTAAATTATTTTTTTAAAAATTGCACACCCAGAAGGTGATTTTGTTGTTTAAAATGACCAAGAAATGATTTATTTTTGCAAGGTCAAAATGTGTTAAATAATAACAAATCGTTTCAAATATTACAAGAATGGGTTTTTGTGCCTCTGTTTTACAAGAGACTTCAGCCATATAGATTTTCGTGGACATGTGCATGAATGCATTTGAACAAAGTCTGAAGAGGTAATATCTGAGTTGGAGCTTTGCCCCTTCCCTAAGCTTCCTTCACCTGCCCTTTGTCCTAAGAGGTGCTGATCTCATTTGGAAGCTGAGGAAGGAAGCAGCCTTTGCTGGCAGACAGGGTCCCTGCTCTGTACACACGTCTTCCACCAGAGTGTTAATGCCTGGACTCTTTCCCCCGAGGCTTAGGACACAGTGCTCACCCCATGGAGAGAGAAGATTCAAAGGCAAACGCCCCAAATGAAAAGGAGCACAGGGACTTACACTAATCTTGCTGCCAGTTATTCAGAGAGCAAAGAGAAGCTGAGGTGAGCAGGAAGGAAGGCACCTCTAGATGAAAGAGGGTGTAGACCAGGGAGATGAACTTGGGCTTCCTCAGGGTTTCACCTACAGAGGCTGGTCAGTGTGCATAGAGTAGACTAGCTTTGCAAAGAGCATATGTAGACTTTCTTGATTTTTCACTGTTATAGTGTTAGTTGTCATAATCTCAGAGTTTGAGGGATGGTAAGGATTGTTTTGTGGATTCCTTCATTAGAAATGAAGAAACCAAGACCCAGACAAGTCTGTTCTTGGTTACCTAAACCTTGGTTTGTTTGTTTTTTAAAGCCATATTTTAATAGGATTTGACTGTGTTTAAATCCTTCTAGAGGATTTAACTTATTAATTTGCTCCATAGTCTGCCAGTAACAAAAACACCCTGTATTTTGTATTTTATGTATATATTTATATTGCAGCTGTTTCTAAAAAGAGTGGAGGCAGGACCTTATGTTTACACTGTAATTTAGAATTTGCAACATATTCTTTTGCATTGACTTTCTTACTTTCTTAGTTGATCTGGCATAATACCTTTTCTTTTTTTTCTTTTTTAGTATAGGACAAGAATCTAAATGCCGTATCATTGTTACGTTTGTAGTCAATTCAAGTCTACTGGATTCATTGAGCATCTGTTAGTCACATGGGTCTGTGGTATTCTGGGGGGAGGCACATGATAACATTCATTCAGTCATTCCATCCCTATGTTCATAGCAGTGCAATTTACAATAGCTAAGATTTGGAAACAGCCCAAGTGCCCATCTGTAGATAAGTGGATAAAAAACTGTGTTACATTTACAGCATGGAATACTCTGCAATTGTAAAAAAGAAGGATCTCTTACCATTTGAGACAACATGGAGGGACCTGGAGAGTATTATGCAAAGTGAAATAAACCAGTCAGAGAAAGACAAGTATCACATGATCTCACTCATATGTGGAATCTAATGCACAAAATAAATTGATGAACAAAATAGATCCAGAGACATAGGCACGTGGAACAGACTGCCGAATCTCAGGAAGGAAGGCACGGGTTGGGTGGGAGAGATTAACTGGGGAACTTATATGCACATATGCATAGCTCATGGACACAGACAATAGTGTGGTGAAGGGCTTTGAGAGGTAGGTGCGGGGTGGAGGAGGTCAATGGGGGAAATAAGAGGGTACATCTGTAATACTTTCAATAATACAGAGAAATGAAAAAAAAATATTTTTCAAAGCTCTGTCATGTGATAACAATTGGAAAAAAACCCTTTGCATTTATGGAGGCTACATTTTGGCAGGTGGAGGGGACGATGACAAGACATACAGAGATATTAGTTACAGAAATATTATAAAACTAGAGGCCCGGTGCACGAAATTCGTGCATGGTTATGATCCCTAGGCCTGGCCTACGATCAAGGCCATCTTCTCCAGCTGCTGGCAGCTGGCCCCACCCCCTGCTGCCCCCCCCCCCCCCCAGTTCCTTGTTCACCATCTGGTGATCGGAGCCTGCCAGCTCGGGGGATGGACCTAGAGGTTGGCCGTTCCCACCCACTCGCCAGCCCCATTCCCCGCCACCAGTTGCCCTCTGTGTGTGGGGTGACTGGCAGGGTGGGGGCCTTGACCTGACGCTGCCCACATCCACTGCCACCCACACTCGGTTCCCCATTCCCTGTGGGGCTATTGGGGCCTGTGGGCTGGGGGCAGCTCCTGTGTTGAGTGTCTGCCACCCCCTCCCTGGTGGTCAGTGTGCATCATAGCGACCAGTTGTTCTGCTGTTTGGTTGATTTGCATATTACCCTTTTATTATATAGGATTGCTGCTGATGTAAGTAGAATGAGGAAGAGAAGTAAAGCTATGAAATGTGAGCTTTTCTGTCAGGCAGGTTTACTAGTTGCCCTGGGTAAATTATGACTGAGCTGAAGTACACTGGGGTAGGGCAGAGAGGAGAGAGATTCCTAGACAGTGGGAACACCATGGGCAAATGCAAAGGGCTCACAAGATAGTGTGAGGACCCCCCCAAAAAGGTGGTGTGTGGGCAGCATGGAATGTGAAGTGGAGAGTGGGGGTGGGGGATGCAGATCTTACAGGGCAGCGAGGCCCATGGTAAGGATAATGGGGCTTTATCCTAAGAGCAACTGGAAGCAAATGGATTGTTTGAAGCTGCATAATAATGTGGTAACATGATTAAGTTGAATTTTGAGATAACCACTTTGGCATTATTGTAGGAAAGAGTTGGCTGGGGAAGACTAGATCTTTGGCTGGGAGGAGCTGACCTGCTCATTGGGTGAGCAATACCAACACATGTCCCCATTGTACAGAACGGGTAGCTGAGGCCTGAGAAATGACATAATCAGGTTTAGGTTCCACGTCTCCTGATTCCTAGGCCAGGTATTGCTGGCAGACCCATGCAACCTTCAATGTAACAGATTTTTGTTGCTTAGCATGTGTGCCCTGAAAATAATATTGCTTCAAGATGTTTGAGGATGCCACCTGAATTCGTACCTTTCTCTAAGGCAGGCAGCCTGTGGTGACAGGGTATGAGGACCACCACAATCGGGGAGTTGTTTCTGTCCCCTTCTTGACAAAAAAGTGGAGAGTATCCAATCCCGCCCCCTCCCCTGACTTTAGTTTCTATCTCCCTTTGCGAGCTTTACATGGAACCATACAAGTTAATAAGCCAATATCTTAATTTTCATAAGAAAACTATAAGGCAGATATTATTATTATTGCCACTATTTCACAAAAAAAAGAATCTGAGGTTCAAAGAGGCTGAGTTCTGTGTGTTCTGGCTTCCTATTCTGAAAAATGGGGATCATAATATTACTGACTTCAGAGGATTTAATGAGCAATGCTGATGAATCAGTAATTGTTCATTTTTGTTATTTTTATCTATTGAATTCAAAGTCAGATTTAATGATAATTTGTAGTTACTATATTAGGTCTCATGGCTATTATATTTGTTTTAATTTTTTCATAATTTGCTTTTTAAAAAGAAATACTAAAAACAGTTTAACTACTGAAAGTTTGGAAAACAATCACCTATATCCTGTTTATCTTGACAGAACATGATTAGGTTTTGTAAATGTTTTCCATTTCTTTAAAAGAGTACCTATCTTGTCCTAACTGGTTTGGCTCAGTGGATAGAGCATCGGCCTGCAGACTGAAGGGTCCCAGGTTCAATTCTGTTCAAGGGCATGTACCTTGGTTGCAGGCACATCCTCAGTAGGGAGTGTGCAGGAGGCAGTTGATCGATGTTTCTCTCTCATCGATGTTTCAAACTCTCTATCCCTCTCCCTTCCTCTCTGTAAAAAATCAATAAAATATATTAAAAAAAGGAGTACCTATCTTTACATAGTTGGAATCATAATGTACCATAAGTTTATAACCTGCTTTTCCCCGTAACATTATTCCAGAAATTTTCATGTTGCTGCCAAGTCTTGGTGAATATCATTTTAAATGACTAAATGTTTTATAATTTAATTGGCCACATCTTAAGCATAGAGTATTTTGGTTGCTTTTAGTTTTTCATTATCCTATATAATAAAAACATAGTATGCAAATTGTCCCCTTAACCGGGAGTTCGTCCAGGAATTTGACCAGGGGGTGGGGCCGGCTGGGGGAAGGGAGGGAGGCCCCAGCCAGCAGCTGGCAGCTGGCAGCCGGCAGCCTCTAGTTATAGATAATACTCTATTGATCATTTTTGTGCATACAACATTTTCTTCCTTGGGAGTATTAGATTACAGATTAGATTAGAACTTTAATGTTTTCATAGTATTGTTACTTATTTAGTTTATTCACCTTATTTTATAAATATCTTTTGTTTTATTTGTTTTCCAAACTATTTTTTTTTTAAGTTGATGTGTTCAAGGTAATGGGGGTGAGTAATTCAGAACCAAGACTTGAAGTCTTCTTTCTACAATAACAATGATACCAATGAGGAGGGGGGAAAGGTGCCTGGGATGGGATGGGGGAGGGAGGGAGGGAGGGTTGCTCAAAGCCCAGACGGGAAAGAACCAGCCATCCCTTAGGGACTAGCTGAGGTAGCAGAAAGGGCAGAGTGTAGGATCTGGAAGTTCTGAGTTGAGTCTTACTACCAACAATCATCTACTGCTTAACTTTGGTCTTTTCAACTGTAACATTGACTCATTGATTCTTGCTGGTATTTTGTGTGGAGAGTTTGAGACTTACATAATGCACCT
Source organism: Myotis daubentonii (assembly GCF_963259705.1). Lineage (NCBI taxonomy): Eukaryota > Metazoa > Chordata > Mammalia > Chiroptera > Vespertilionidae > Myotis > Myotis daubentonii. The sequence goes on along the minus strand of NC_081851.1, from coordinate 48,817,225 downwards.
GAGTGCTCTTGGAGTAAAGTAATCACTGCGTTGGTGTAGGGCAGCATCTTGCTCGCTAAATCCTGAGTATGGAGCTATTATAAGAAACTGAGGTGTAGTGCTTCTTAGACTGGAATCTGCATATACATCGCCTGGCATCTCCTTAAATTCTGTTCAGTAGGTCTGGGATAGGTCTAGAATTTTACATTTCGAATAATCTCCCAGGTGACACCTGCTGCTGCTGCTGCTGCTGGTGGTGGTCCATGGACCACACTTTGAGAAGCCCCCATAGCAGCCATCTGAGTGGTTGTTCACTTGCACAAGTGACTGTCTCCATGGTGCAGAGCACACTGACCACAAAGCAATTTTAATAAAGGAAAAGATTAAGGATTCATAGTAGTTGGCCTGATGCTCCCGAAGTGGGGTCTACTATGCTGGAGTGTGTGACTATTCCTGAAGTGGGGCATACTATGTGGAGGAAGTGCTATCTGATATGTTTCCTGTCCAAAGCTGGAGATCCCCCGAACCTAGGAATGTCCCCTTTGCTGAGATGTGGAAGGAAATGGGAAGCAGTATAGAATAATGGAGTACTAGGGAAAGGTCCTAGCCTTTCATTATTATCATTTCGTTTATCTGAACACAACCCCACGAATGACCTTTTCCATCCTTATTTTATATTGTTGGAGTTTTCACCCAAGTCCCCTTAAAAGATGACCAAGAAAATTTACCAGCAGCAACTTAGAAGCCATAATGCATTGTCACCAATCTTTCCAAACATCTGTTGTGTAAAAAGAAGCATGATCCTGCAGTGGCTGGGGGCCAGAGGGCACCTCCGCAGTGGGGTGTCCCAGGGCTGCGCGGAGGAGGCCCTTTCTCTGCAGGCAGGCCGCCCCGGGAGGCTCCAGCACCTGTTCTTACATGGTCCTGCTGGCTTCTGTTGTTTGCAATTGCTGTCAAAGGCTTCCCAGGAGAAAGGACTGGGACAAGTCTTGTCAGGGAACAAGAAAAGCAGGAGTGTGGCAGTTGGCCTCACAAATGTGACGATGTTCCCAGTCCCAGTAGGGACCCTCATTTCCCTTTCACATCACCACAAGCCTCGTGTCAGAAGGAAGTCCTTTGCATTTAGGTGCTGTGGCAGACAATGGTCCTTTCAAACTCAGGTGGCATCGATAGCCTCGTTTCATTTTTCTAAAACGGAAACGTCATGATCAGTAATCGGAGGTACACAGCCATTGGGTCCTGTGATACGTTGTCAATAAGAAAGAAATATCCCTAGGTTGGGAGTAGAGAAAAAATAGTCTGTCCATTAGACCCGAGTTTTAAAAAATTAGCATAGCTTTTGAGGAAACATTTAAAGGGAGAATGTAATACATGTACCTTTATTATTTATTTTTGTTCTGCAGATGTCCTTGGTAGAATTCTGCAGTTATTTCAACTTGATAGTTCAAAGGGCTCTGTTCTTACATGTCCTTATAAGCCTGCGTTTTCGAATATGTGAACAGTTTTTTAATGTATTATAAGCAATGGGGATTTTTTGTGTGTGTATCTCAAATTAAAAGTTTTTCTTCATTGATCATCAAAGTCTTGGTTTAAAATTTACAGTGCAGAAAATAGTTTTTTGAAATACAGATAACTACTTTTTAGGGTATGCTTAGTCAGATCTTTGTGATTAAAAGTTTGCTCAGTAAAGATACATTTTAGTATACTAAAAATAGTGTTTGCAATTAAAAGCTGCTGCCTTTCTTTACCATTCTAATGGCTTTAGAACAAAAGGATGTTATTGCCTGAATTTCAGAATATAACATTTATCAAAAATGAAACTCCCAAATTTCCTTTCCTCAAAATATTAATATGAATGACCTAATTGAGTTTTATGAATTATGATAAAAGATGTTAGAGATACTCAGGACTTTGGAGCCTTTTAAAATCTACATAGCAGGAAAAACATAGTGTAAGCTTATTTACTTTAATGGAATATAATGTACATTTAGGAACTTTATTCACAGTAAATCTGCTTTAAGAGGAAATGAAAGGTCTTTTAAATGCTCTCCCATTTCGACCAGTATAATAATTGAATGTTGGTTAAATTGGTATCTATTAATTTCATTGGTTCATTTAAGGTTTTATGTATATTTTAAAATAGAATAATCTTTTTTATAGATAATACTTTATTAGTAAATTATAAAATGATGTTTTCAATATTAAAATCGGGTCATTTGGCTCCCAAGTAAATCACCATTACTTCCTGTTGGAGTTTTTAATTCTGCTGTATTATTAGGATTATTATATTTTAATGTAAATTGCAAATATATGATTTTGCAATGCTTATCCATTGCTAATGAATGTAATATGAATTTTTAAAGTGTTTTTAAGACTGGTAAGGAAATCTGATTTTCAAAATGGCTGGTTTTAGCTGTCGTAGAATTTGGGATGAATCAGTGTGAAAGACTCATAAAATGTAAAATTCAGAAAGAAGAAATCTGGTCACCTTACTTAAAGGGCACAGTTACATATACTTAGGGTTAAAACTGTCAGCTAAAGGCGGGTATATGTTCACTCTTCTACGGATAGAGCAAGGCCTCTTGCAGATGGCATTGTCCTGCTTCAGTTCCCCTCACCCCTCTACTGAGTGGGAAACCTTTCTGAAAGCTTGGTTCTCACCCTGACAATGATCCTTAGCAGCAAATGGGGAACTCTCCAAGCTGGGGATAATTGGAGCCCTTGTCAAAGGAGAGGTGGAATACTTCCAACCCTTTTCTGGTCTCATAAAGGGACATACATTGCAAGTCTTTCTTTCAACCTCTCAAGTCCCTCTTGTCCTTTTTAAAAGTTGGCAAGGGAATATTGACTCTACAGAGGGACCTATCACTTCAGGAAAGGAACTGGGGCTGTAGGGTTGTGAACTGTCTCCCACTATTCCGTTTGTCCAGATGTAGGGGCACCGGTGAACATGCTAGATAGACGCCCATCTTTGGAGGAGAGGAGCCTTTGGGTGTGAAAATGCCAGCAGAAGGCTCCTCTCCATGGAACCCACACAACCTCTTTTACGATGTTTTAGAGGAGCTCTGAAAAGGAGTAAATCTTTCATTGTAGAAAAAATCGCCTAAACTTGTGTGGCCTGGTCAAACCAGATTTTAGTTTTTAGGTAAAAGTAAAAATAATTCTGACATTGTATTTCCTAAACTCGTATATTTTTGAAACATCCTCAAAGCATACATTTTAATTTGTAAGCCCATGTCATAATTGACTTATAGAAACCTTTGAATATGTTTTGTCAGAGTAAAATGCTGTTTCATGATGTTTATTCAGCCTATAGACTAGATTTCACCCAGACAATATCCTTTCCGGTAAGGTGTGGTATTTGGTTATTTATTTGAATATACTTTATGGGGTTAAGCATTTACAGTATATTTTTCATGCCAGACAACTTAAGGGAGAAAACAGAGGTATGACATGATTAAGGTTATAGGTCACGAGCTAAATTTACATGGAGAGCCAACTTTCCAGCTTCAAGCAATGACTTAACTGTAATTTTATGCAAGCAGAGTGACTGACCTTTCAAATGTTTGTTGGGCTTCAAGTGTCCGGAATAATCAATATATACATTATTGTTTATATTTTATGCTCCTGATCCCATTAATGTATGCCTACAGAGTGCCGGGATGCCATTAGTTTCTGATACTTCTGAGGCTATTGGGTGGCATTTATCAAACAGAAAGGCAGCACATATTGACTTGTGACAGTTTTTGCATTTCTTCAGCTCAATGTTTCATGAGGTGCTTATCTAGTTTTGGTAAGCAAGGTTTTTATTGCTCTGAAGCCTCCTCAATTAAATAATAATGAACCAATTTGTTTAAAATGAATCTTTAACTTGCAGGCTCATTAATTTCTCCATTGTGAGTGTCAGAAGATAGGTTCTTGGCCAGAGGAGATGAGAGAAGCTTGGTGGAGTGGACTGATTGCTGGGTGTGGGAGTCTGGAGGATGGCTGACTCTGTCTCTAACTGGCTGTGTGACCTTGGAAAGGTCTCTTAATGTCCTGGAGCCTCTGATTTCCTTTACCAATCAATAAGTGCAAAACTGAGACATGGGGAAATCTCTGAACCATCCTACACACCCTCTGAATAAAGAAGTCAGGGAGAGTTGCATTCTTTTTGTTTTGCCCAGAATATATTGGACACCTTGTGGGTGTCTGTAAAAGGGGTATTTGTTAAGTGTACATACATATCACAAAATATATATTTATATGTAAATAAACATGTAAAATGTATACAATAAATAAAAATGTCAATTTTTTATAAGCATAAATAACTCACACATATAATTATATATACTTGTTTACAGGCCCTTCTCTCTTTTTTTCCTACTTAACTTTTTCCCACTCCACACAACTTATCCCCAACCTGCCCCAAAAGTGTTCAAAGTGAAAAGTGCCACCTGTTATTGAGGCAGAACAGGAGCTCTGAGTTTTCATCGAAGAGATAGGGGACAGCTACCCAATTCTGTATTAATTAACCCTCTCTTTCTAGGGTTCTATTATCGGAAAGTCTAATGACTTAAAATTAACCATCCACGGTCCAATTAAAAAATCATGAATTGATGAATTGGTTTCTAAATTCTCTGTGTTATCGACAACTTGCTGCATCACTGAAGCTATAAGACATGTCATCCATTATTAAATTTGATGGCATTAAAAAAGATAAATTAGCTCTTTTAGCCAGAAATGAGTTCTCACAAAGGCTGCCCTTCTAAAGTGGATATGGTCTCAATTTTCTTTGAATTTCAGCCCACTTATTTGTTTGAGTTTATTCTGGTTTCAGTTAGATTTTATTGATTGTTTAGTAAACATTAAATGACAATAGAGGCTTCTTAATATGAACAGGCAATAGATAATCAATGTGTAATGCAGTTTAAGTGATAAAATACTTTTGCTAGGAATATAAACATCTTCTCTAAGAACTGGAAATGAAAGCCTTGATTTAAAAAATTAAAATTTACTATGAAAAATTTTAAAGGAAACTTATCCCTTCAATGTATAAAAAATTAAATTTACTCTTAAGATAACAGCAATAGATAGGAACATATAAATAAAAGATACTATTACCTAGGCACACTTAAAATATATACATATACATTTTAGGAATAAATTAGCATGCTTTGAACTCTTGTGGTTTGTGCTATAATAAGGGTAAAAGTCAGCAAATACAATTGAAAATAACATTTAGAATTTGAGCTCAATAGTTGATTTATTACAGAGGTAAAATGTTCTTACCTTGGTTTTTGCAAAAGTCCTTATTCTTACTATTATTTACTTCTTCAACCTAAAACAATCTTTTGTTACATAATCAGAATCTTATTTTTGTAACATTGTAAGTATGAATTTACCATTAACAGCTTCAGTATCTGCTGCAGCACAAGATGTATTTGGGGAAAAATGACTTAGGCAAGTTTTTAATACCTCAAATTGGACCCGCCCTTTATCCCACAATCCCTTTTGTGTGTCTCATTATTGATCAGATTTATGCTGTTTTTTGAAGCCCAGGTATTACCAGGGCAGTGTTTTATTTGATTATTTATCTCTAGCAAATTGTTGCCATCTCTGACCTTTCAAAAATGTTTATGACGAGGTGTTTGCTGTTAATTGCATATAGGAAGGAGTGAAAAATCTTCCAGTCAGATCTTGTATTTACCAGAAGGTAAGATTTTCTTACAAAATCAGAGTCTTAGAGAAGGCAGATTTTGGTGGTGGTTTTTACTTTTACATATAACTCCAGAAGATTACTATTTTCTAATTAACAGACCCATTAATAGGGAAAGTAGAAAAAGGATATATAGCTTTATGTAAAGTCTGTTGTAGTCTACTGTTTTCATTATACAGTAGAAATGCAAGAATGGGAATATAAAATCACAGATTGGAAAGGACCTATAATTCAATCCATTTTATTTTGCAGATTGAGAAATAAATGTAGAGAAATTAACTCATTTGTCTTCTGTCAGTTAACCGGTAAGGACCACATCAAAGTCCCTTGACCACCTATCTCATGTTTTATGATCGCCAGTAAGAAGCAAAACTGTACACAAATGCTGGTGATTATCTTATTACTTGGGCTGCCTTTGTGGAGACAATAGCCTGCCCAAGTCCATGTGGACGGGCAAACTTTTCAGTTACTTACAAAACACAGATGCAGTCTATGTTGTTATAAGCCCCCACTTGATTTGGCCTCGCCCATCACCTTGACTTCATTTCTCGCCACCCTGCCCATCATCCAGGACCCTGTCACACTGCACTTTCTGGGAAACTATTCCTGGGAACCTCTCAAGCTCTTTCCCATCTTGGCTTTTCTTTAGCCTGGAATAATCGTTCCCCCGTGTCCCCCCCTTCTCCCCCCCAATATCTTTCCTTTGCTGCTTTCCATTTAGATTTCAGCTCAAATGCCCCCTCCTTAGACAGGCCTCTCTTCACCACCCAATCTATAATAATAAAAGTATAATATGCTAATTCGAGCAGACAGCTGAGCGACCTTCCGAACGAAGCCGGTGCTGCGAGGGCCGGATGGGGCTGTGAGGGGCTGTGAGGGCCAAGCCCCTTGCATGAATTTCATGCATCAGGCCTCTAGTGTAAGTATTAATGAGAATAGTAATAGAAGTGGTGGACCAGCTGTTAAACTCTTAATGCCAGGCACTATTCTATGCACTTATAGAAAGTACTTATTAACTCATTTAACTCTCAAAACCACTCTGAGAGGCATATATTATTATTAAGTCCATTTTATAGGCAATGAAATTGGGGCACAAGAAAGTGATAACTCCCCTCAGGTCCCACAACTAGTTAGTGGCACAGCCAGGGTATGAACACTGGTGGTCTGGCCCAGTACGCAAAAGCTCCTTTGTCTTTCATAACCCCCTCTGTCACTGTCTAGCCTAGTACCCTATTTGATGTTTTCTGTAGCATTGTTTGCTAGTTGATGAACTCTTCATTTTTTTGTTTTGTTTAGTTACTACCTATCTCACCTCCACCCCACTAGACCGTATGTTCCATGAGGGCTGGGCCTTGCCTCTCTTGTTCACTGCCGTTTTCATCTGGGTCTAGAATAATGATTGCACCTAGTGGTATCTCAATAAATACTGCATAAATAATGAGAACAGGCAGCAGGGACAGTGAGCATGGAAGAAGTTGTTGGCTGGGGGGTGATTCCCTACTGAATGTGGTATGAGAATCCCTCCAGCAACAGAAGCCAGACTGATAAGAATGGGAATAATAGAGTGGGGACATCAAGAGTGGGCTCAGTTTCCAAAAAGATTGGCAGTAAGGGAGTGAGGGGATGCTTTCAATAGGAACCCTCCACCCTTGAAACTTAAGAATGCCCCTTTGCAGCTCTTTAATAATTACAGATATGTGAAGACTCATCTCTGTCTCATTTTCCCAATTATTTGACTGCTGAAAACCTGAAATAATGGTTTGACCACAGGATTATTGTCCATCTTCATGCATGTCAACCAAGGCTGTACTCGTAGGCAGTCATTTCCCAGGACTATCCTTGGGGGAACAGACTTCCCCTTATCACTTTCTGTGGCATCATGAAGTCTAGATAAAGTACCAGTAACTTGCCTTTCAATCCCAGGAAAAACATCATTTGTCCTTTTCTACACATTCTTGGAAGCTTCCAAGAGCATTACAATTTTACTTTCTTTTCTTGGGTTTCACACCAGGATAGAGATCAGAGAAATAGTGAGTGTCATTGTGAGGGTCTCTGAGCCATCCCCATTGTGGTCTCTGCTCTGAGTGGTCAGCCAGAAACACATCCATTACATCATTCTGGTTCCGTGTGCGAGAAGTAGCCCCTCGTCCGCAATACAGCATTTACTACCATCAAAAGGAGGGCGATGCCAGACGTTTCACACGTAAAAGCTTACCCCCTTAAAGGCGGTTTTGGATAGCTCTAACTCTGGTTTCTCTAATGAGGCGCTGGTATGAAATCATAGTGGGAAGAGAACTTCTTGTTTACAAAGACTCTCTTTATTATGAAACCAGGTACTGCTACTCTTTCAGGGAAGAAAACATTGCCCTCGTTGCAAATGTAGTAAAATGCGTTCTCTCTTTCTCGGCATCAATTACACATAAAGCTCTGTGGAATTATTTTCTTTGTGTATGTGTTCTCCTGTTATTAGCAATATAGAACGGTTAATAATTCATGTCGAGCCAGCATTATAAATCAGACAGTAAATATTAAGATTGTAGTGCAAATGGTGTAGCAATGACACGATCTGGCCGCGAGTGTCTAAAGAGGTGCTATGGGCACGTTGGGACAGGCAAGTCTTCCTTGTGAGCAACTTCCCCAACTTTGCAGGACGTGGAGCAGCCTTAGTCCTGGGTCACAACTTCCAGTAGCACCTGCAGTTATTGTGACAAGGAAAAATACCCTCACACGTTTGCAATTGACCTGTAGAGGTAGGTAGCATGTCTCTTGGTCATGACCTAACTCAGGAATCATTTGCACAAATGCCGGTGGTGCCAGAGGCTAGTCAGATAACATAAATGTGTTAATCTGACCTGATGCAAGAGATTAGGGAGTGGTGTGACCTGTGCTTGCTAGGGAAATATGCATGATTTACTCAGAGATGTTCCAAAATAAAAGTTTAACAGGCTTTAACTCCTTGCAGCTCCCTTAGTGTTATAGGATCACCCGTTCCATCTTCTGGCCTTTGCTCTTCCATCTGCCCCCTCTTCATTTCCATCACCCTGATCCTTTCCTTTAACCATAGTGTGCCCATTACACTGCATTGTGGTGAGTAAATGCCACCGTGTGTTCTTCTGCTCAGCTGTGAGCAAGGATCCTGGTCTTATTTTGTTACTGTGTCTCTAAGCATCTGATATATTGCTTGACACACTGTAGGCCTGCCTTAAGTGCCAGTTGAATGACTGGAGGCCTCTAAACAAGTTCTGAGGAATTTATCAGAGAGACGTTGATATTTTGAATTTCCCAAATTCACATCTGCTGTGGGTCCTTAGAAGGCATCTCCGGGTTTCCTTTAAGTCCTCTCCTGGCATGTGAACCAGGGCTTATGCTCATGTCTCTGCATCTGTTCTATTTGTTCAGTAGTGCATTGGTTTTGATGCACAATTGGCATAATTTTAACCTGAGATTGTAAAATTTTGTTTCATGGACTCTTGTCACTATGCTTTGTCCATGCTGCTTTCTCAGAGATGTCAGGGTGCAATAGCTTGTGATTCTTCTATACTAGCAAAATGTACTCAGTTTCTTTTTGCAGTTCATGGCAGGGAACGAGGGATTGCCTCTGCCCAGTGATGTCTGGCCTCATTGGTGTTGGGTTGTGATATTAATGGAACTAAAACCTCTAATCATTCCAAAGTCAAGACTTCCCAGAGTGTGTCCTAGATTCTCCTTTCTTCCTCCCTCCCTCTCTTCCTCCCTCCTTTCCTTCCTTCTTTCCCTCCCTCCCTCCTTCTTTCCCTCCCTCCCTCCTTCTTTCCCTCCCTCCCTCCCTCCCTCCCTCCCTCCCTCCCTCCCTCCCTCCCTCCTTCTCTCCCTCTCCCAATTCCCTCTTAATTTTAACCTGTTTCTTTGGGTTATAGTTATCTATGAGAAATCAATCTTGCTAATTCTCCACCTTCTTCCCGCCACCTTATTTGGTTACTGAGCCCCTAAACAGAGCAGGAAATGTAGAATTCACAGGTAACAGAGTTAAGTTCTCTGTCCCCAGGAGCTTAGGCACCTAGACCACCAACGTTTTATCTAGGAAATCTTTATATTAGTGGGTTGAAAATTCCCAGATGCTGACAACATACCTCCTCTTTGTCCTTCATATGACTAGTTCTTGAGAATGTTTTTAAGCATAAAGAGGTGTTGTTAATTCACACACTGCTTTTCCCCCTTTCCCCTCTCATGGTCTGCATTTTTTCGTTTGTTTGGTTTTTAAAGAAAGTACACATTTGACCAGCTGCCTTCTTTCCCACACCAACATGCACATGCCCAGAGTGTTCCCCTGTGATTTTCAAGGCCTGGCTTTCTTCTGATAAGGTCAGCAGCACACACAGCCTACCCACATCTGCTGTGTTCCTCAAGGTCAATCAAAGTATTTTTTCCTTCTGGGACTAATCGGAATCTCCCAGAGAGAAACAAGTATTGCACTTGAAAAATCTATTGATCTACATTGTATGGTTCACCTTGTATTTGGGGTTCACGGATACTTTTTGAAACTGGGAGATCAATTCTGAAGATTCAGAACGAGAAGACACTAGTGAATACATTCATACTATACATTTCTGAGTGGTTGCTGCTACTTCTGTTAGAATAGCAGGATGCTAAATTTAGTTGTTGTGAAATGTCAACAGTGTAGGTCATTTAGCATTATTGACTTCATGGTTGAATTATAAATTCATGATAATAGTATTGGGCATAGTCACAGATTAAAAAGCAATCAATGAACTCGTGAGTGTTCCTGTTGGTGTGATTTCTCACTTCTCCCTTTTCTTTGCTTAAATTTGAGGCACCTTTTTAAAATATCTCCTAATGCCAACCTGAATAGAAATATGAGGAGAAGATGACGCCATGCTGCTGAAAGCAAGAGCACTGGGAGGTCAACTTTTAGAATTCACTCTCATGTGATCTATGTTGACATTTTCAAAAGAAACTTGGGGACCATAACAACATTCTGTCTTGCCATCCAGATCCAGGAATTGAATAAATAACTGTTAAAAACCTTTCGTAAACTATCCACCCTTTGACTCTTTGTTGCAATATATTTTTTGTTGAAAATATTCCCCCTCCCCCCACATTTGCAAGCCAATTAACTTGAATCCTAGTTTCATACCTTCCTCTTGGAATTAGAAAACTTGGATTTGCTCCCAGTCACAACTTTTGTCTTTGCTGTGGGTTTATACCTGCAGAATATGAAAGATACCTCCTCACAGTTACATTGTGAAAATTAAATAAAATATCTAGCATAATATCTGGTACACAGAAAATCCTTAAGACATCAGTCTAATTTGTATCTTTGCATTCTGGAGAGTTTAATGAACAATGACATAATCTAAATGCTGAAGGAGATACTGAATAAGCCCCAGGGTCATAGAATCAAAATTTCATAGGAAAATACTTGGATATGACCTTTTGTTCCGTATGAAGATATTTTCTGAGGCTTTAAGAGGTGAAAATTTGAAATTGTTGTTTCATTGAGGTTTATGACTAAAACAATTTTCTGAAGATTTTGTTTTCGGGTATTCATTGCTGTTATACTCTCATATCTATAGAATTTATAGAAGGAGTCAATGGAATATTCATTTATAGGGAGCCACAATCTTTCCATCTATGAAATAGAGTTAGTGATTGTGACAGTCTCATAGAGTTTGGTGAGGATGGAATGAGATAAAGTATAGAAAGAGCTTTGCATGTCACCTGGCACATAGTAACTGCTCAATAAATACTTGATTAATAGTATTAATAAAGATCCTACCATAAAGGTTGCAGCATTTCTATAGGGAGGTTGAAAAGAATGGAACAGGTGATCTCTAAGCTTATTCTAGCTATAAAATATATACTTTTGTAATTTTTGTAAATCTATGTAAGCATCAGAATGGTGTTGAAGGCTTTATTTTTTGGACGTGGATAATTCTAAATGAATCTTTCATATATGGAAATCCACATTTTAAATTCTCAAAATGTTGGCAAGACCCAAGACCAACACTAAGTGGCATCTAGCCATTCCTACCCTTCAAATGGGTGCAATTTAATGACAACTCATCCTTTCTACTTTCAGAGATCGCCAAATCTATTTTAGAGGTTATTCTCTGTCCCCCCTCCTAGAACTCTAATAAGAAACAATTGGAAATTACCCAGTCTGTATGAATTTTTTCTCCTGATTAGAGAACATGATGGCTTTAGCTGTTTGTAATGAAAAAGTGCTGATGCAGGAAAGCCTAATTGATTAGAACAATATATGGGCTGGCTTTATGCTATAGGTCAAATCCTTGGGAAATTTACATTGCTTATGCAAAATTAAATGTGTTGCAAGCATCTTTCCTGTTAAACGGCATTTTTTTCTTTTGCTCATTTGGCTTTAAGTTTGACTTGTGAGGATGAATCCTGGGTAGCATTGCCACATAGATTCAGATGCTGTTTGTAGATAGCAACTAAGTTCTGACTGTTACTCTCCTAGCTATTTTTATATTTTTGTTAATGTCTCCTTTTGCCGATAGAGTAGCTCAGCATTTTTCATTCTTCTATTTTTTAGTGTGCAGGTTGATGTTTAGTCCTATTATGGGATAGGTTTTTGTTTTTTTTCTTTCTCTCTAAGTGAGTCACACTTTCATCACTCTCTGAGTGATACACATTTTCATCATGAGCTCTCTGGTAAGTGGGGAGTGGGGTTATGCCCTTACAGTATCAGGGACCTCAGAGAGGCTAGGGGTACCTTCACTCAAAGTTGCAGGCTCATCATCATTACTGATCTTCCCTGTAGTTCCATGTCCTTGCAGCTGACTACAATAGTTTGGGCTGTTTAGACATGGCCAGGTGAGTAACAGAGAAGAATTTGTTTCCTCCTTCAGTTCTGTAACTCTCAGAGTCTAGGCCATTCCATTGTTGATGTACTGTTCTGATCTAGAATTGACTAGACATGACAACTAAGTGGATGTGAAGATAAGGGAGAGGGCGAAATTGACAATAACTCTCAGGCATATATATAGATTGGGCTGCTGAGTGGATAGAGTTTGCTATACTAAGATAAGGAATGAGGGAGTAGGTTTGGTTGGAAAATAATAAATTCCGTTTTTGACATGAGTTTCTCTGCCTTCGGATCATCCTTCAACTGGAAATACACAGACAGGCCATTGGGACGATCTGTAGCTCAGATCTATGGGAGGTTGGCTGCCCAAAGGGAGAATCTCTGCCTAAGTCACTTAAAAAAAAATAAAAGCTCATTTTTAATTTATGCAAAATCAGCCATAGGTTACATAAAATGTATGGGCATCCTTTTTATAAGAATTCCCAGACTCTCAAATGTCTCTTCTAACTGACAAGTTTTTTATTCCTTTTTATTATGAAAAATTTCAAATATATACAAAAGAGAGAGAATAGTGTAAAGAACCCGCTGCTACCATCACCTCACTTTACCAATTCTCAACCCATACCCAACCTTGTGATGACTAAACCACTCCCACACATTTCCTCTGTCCCAGGATGATTTCGAAGCAAACTTGAATGTTATATTATTGAATACATAAACATTTTAGCATGTATCTCTAAAGGATTAAAGTTTCTTTAAAAAACATAAGCACAATGTAATTATCCCAACTAAAAATTAAAGTAATTCCTTAATATCATTAAATATCCAGACACATTTAAATTTCCTTGCCTCATAATTTTTAAAAATTATAATTAATTGACTTTGGTATGCATTGCACTCTGTTTGTATGTTTCTCAAAGTTTCTTTTAATATATAGGCTTCCTTTCTCCTCTCTTCTTTTTTCTTCTCCCAATGCATTTGTTGAAAAAACTGGGATAAAGCCAGTTTTTAAATTTCAACACTGAATGTATTAAGCTCTCAAAAACTATTGGTGCTGTTGAATATTAAATATGACACATATCTTACTATTAGTTGAACGTTAGCATTACTTATCTTAATCACCACCAACATACATTTATTTAAGCTTCTACTTTTGGATATTCCGGTATGTTATTATACTGGGTTACCATTGAGGTCTTTAATTTTGGCTGATTTAAGAATGGTTCTTCTCAGAGAATCTCATTTCCTCACCTCAAGAAAGGGTGGCTAAGTGGATATTTTGATGTGATTTGGTATGTTAGCAAAACTTTTAGAAAGAAGTTGTGTGCCTTTTTCACTCGCCTTTATTATGCTCTGTAAAACTTTTTACCATTCCTCTGGTTAAAAGGAAGCAAAGCTAAAATTCAGACTCAGAGATGACTGCTGACTGGGTTATGGTCTCTTGAATCAGTTGGGATCTGCAGGGAGCACACTGCAGTAAACTCTTTGGGGGCATTACATTAAAGAGTAACAGAATGATGCTGAAGGAACTTAGCATGCTGGCGTTTGCCATTTTTGAAAATAGACTGGGATGGACTTTGAGAAATCCTTTTGGGGCCCCCTTTCTTTGGCAACTAAAGCAGTATTGTTCTCCTTGCACAGGTGAGGAGCAATCCCAGAGAGCTTCAGAGGCTCTCCAGTGAGCTGGCCAGGAGCACACAACACAGAAGTGGCACTGGAGGGAGGCCCCGGAATGCTGGTGTGTGGGTACATTGCTCTCACCTCCATCAGGAAAAGAGAACATGTGCTTCCTTAGCTCGCTCTGACTTTTAAGCTCCTGGAGGGTTGAGCACCTGCAACATTTCAGAAGGACTGCATTCTTCCATCTTCTGGCCCCATTTCAAGCCCAGCAAGAGAGAGACAAGAGTGGACACTGGGTAAGAACTCAGACACTGAAGTCAGACAGTCCTGGCTTCGATGCCTTGTCTGCCATTTGACAGTTTTATGATCTTGGGCAAGATACTTCATGTCTCTAGCCCTCAGTTTCCTTATCAGCGAAGTAGGGAGACTAGTACTTACTTGATTTTGTTATCAGGATTGAATGTGTGATAATCCCAATAAAGCACCCAGCACGGAGCAAGACACAGTGCTGCCCAGAAACATCGACTGCTGTGGTTGTCATCAGCTCACCGTCTGGTGAAATTGAAGTGCTTCCTCTCACTCCTCCAACTTGTTCTTCACAATATTGAACATGCTCACAGACATCTCTAGCCTTTTCCATCTGCATGTTTCTTTCCACATCCCTAGCTGTTGCTAGCAATATGCATTGAAGAAAAACATTTCTTTTGTCTTTTCACCTTTTATTTCTTCTGCCTTCTTTGCCCCTTTTTAGAGATGCTCTGACGTGGGGTCAGGGGAGGGCTCACAGTCACTCCAGGTCCTTAGCACCATCCCCTCTGCCTACCTTTCCTTCCTTTTCAGCCAATCAAAATTTATCCTCGGTGCCTTTCAACTAGAGGATGTAGGTTCCTGGTCGACAGTTTGGATCTAGCCTCAGAAGTATTTTCTTTGGCAGGCACAGGTTTTAATTATTTTAGTTTATTAGTTACTAAGTTTTAACCATCAAGAAATTTCACATAAAATCCAGAAAATGGTATGCATCTTTGTACCTACCTTTCCTAATGGCAGTCATCAGCTGTCCACCTCAGAGAGGTAGGTGCTGCCCAAGTTTGCCAGTCTCCACCCATCCCTAAAGCCTTTTATCTGATCTGCCTTATTATTTGCATTTTTGCTTAGAATCTATAGTCATTTGCTTTTGTAACCTCAAAAAATGTAAATCCCAGAGGTAGCAATTGGTAGCATGGCTTAATAAATACACGACTGTCCCATGTTCACTATATATTAAACATCAATATACATGAATGTATATTTTTCTGTAGAATTAAATTCTACATTTTTCTGTAGAATTAAAATGATTAGCAAACATTTTAAGCTGATGCACTTCCAATTTATATTTGGGAGTATTACTATCTTTTCAGTATTTGGATGACATATGAACATTTGTCTAACTTTTACTTCTTCAATTTAAAATGTTATAAAAATGAATGGAAACAATAAAAAGCTACAATTGATGTTATAAAGCTTGAAGGCATTCAGTGCAATACTTGTTAGGTTTAGCCACACATTGGGATTTAAGCTGGAAACTTAAAGAGACTGTGTCAAATGTAGAAAAGAGACCATCAAAAACCAGGTATGTATATTTCCTAATATTTTAGCCTTCTGGAAATGGAAAAGCTCCGAGAGCACATGTCTTTTGTTCCACCTTTCCTTTTTCAAATCTGGCAGGAGTTTTCAGAAACATTGTATGCTAATAATATATACTGCTTGTATTTTGTTTGTTTTTCAGAGTGCTTTTAGAGACATAAAGTCTGCTCCTAAGGGAACAAATTTCATTGGCAGACTTCTTAAGGGTTTAACATAGGCCAGTGGAGGAGATTTTTGGGGGAACATTTATTGAGCACCTAGAAGGTGTCAGGCCCTCTTGAACTGTCACAGGAGTTCTGGGAGTAGGTATTGTTCCTATTCAGTAAGGCAGCACAGCGTCTCAATCGGCTTACATCTATTTTCTGGCTCCTCCACTGACTTGCTCTGGACCTTCAGCAAGGAACATAACGTTTAAAGCCTCAGTTTTATCATCTGTGTAATGGTTTGTTGTATTACACTAGGTAATATGCATAAGCACAGTTAATGCAATTCCTGGCACAAAATAAGCACTCAACAAATGTTGGCTACTGTCATTTAGAATAGAGTCTTGAAATCCTTCCACTCGGAAAGGCTACCTATTCTTCCTCCAAGTAGGACTGCTCTCAAAGGCGGAGGTGGATACTTGCTGTGTCAGGTGGCTCCTTCCCCCTTCAAAGACCATCTGAGGGAATCGTTTAAAAATGGACATCAGCTTTTTGCCACTCTGGCTCCCTTTATCACCCTAACCTCCTGCACAGCTTGACTTTCAGTCTACTGACTCTTTCTTGCTTTATATGAAATTAATTCCCCCTCTGACACCCTTCTCTTCAGCCCCCTTCCTTCTATTTTCACATCAAGTTCAAATGATTTCAGTGTTTCAGTGAACTTTTTAAGGTGAAAAACATGGAACTGATTGTCCTTAGGCTGGCCAGCAGCTTTAATTAGAGTGACTGTGTAGTGGTCCATTAATTAAATGAGGAGCTATTTTTAGATGTGTGTGTTCATTAGTCCTGCTGAGCCCCTCTTTCTTCAGATTTGTTAAAAAAACAGGTTAATTTATGGCCAGGTTAGAAGTCATTAACTCTTTATCTTCACCTTCTCTCACTAAATCACTCATGGGGCTTCTCTGTTGCTAGAAAATCGAGTGAAGGCAGGTGGACACTTGGGAAGCAGAGCTGCCTTTCTCCAATGATACCTCCCAAAGACAGCACTCTAGGCGGCAGAGGTTTGCTCCAGATACTCTGATAGTAGGTGCTTTTGGGCTTCGTTATAGAATTGAATTTCTCAGAGCTCCTGAGCCATTTATTTTTATTCTTATTTTTTTAATTTTGTTTTATTGCTTAAAGTGTTACAGAGAGTATTACATATGTCTCCTTTTTTTTCCTCCCCTTGACCTTCCCCTGGCCTCCCCTACCCCCCCAGTGTCTTGTGTCCATTGGTTATGCTTATATGCATGCATACAAGTCTTTCGGTTGATCTCTAACCCTCCACCCCAACCCTCCTTGGCCTTCCTGCTGTAGTTTGACAGTCTGTTATTGATTGATTGATTGATTTTAGATGAAGAGAGGGAAGGAAAGAGAGGAGAGAGAGAGAGAGAGAGAGAGAGAGAGAGAGAGAGAGAGAGAGAGAAACATCAAGATGTTATTCCACGTATTTATGTGTTCATTGGTTGTTTCTTGTATGTGCCCTGACAACCTTGGTGTATCAGGGTGATGCTTTAACCAACAGAGCTACCCGGCCAGCACATGAGCCATTTTTAAATCACAGAGCTCTGCACTAGCTGATTTGGCTCAGTGTATAGAGCATCAGCCTGCGGACTAGAGGGTCCCAGGTTTAATTTCGATGAAAGGTATGTACCTCAGTTGCAAGCTCTTCCCCGATTTAAATAATAATAATAAAAAAGCACAGAGCTCTGGTGTTTGTCAGGGAATGATTCACCCTTCAGTCTACACTGGCAATTTTATCCCCAGGGCTGTCTCTACTGTCTTGTACATAGACTCAAACTGAACTTACAACACTTTTATAAATTCTGAGGCAATATTATACCAAGTAAATATATGTATGTGAATATATATATATTATATATATATTATATATATATTATATATGCACTTTAGAAAATAGTTGAATCTTCACAAAAAGATATCTCCTGTTTGATTCCATTTATATAACTTTGAAAATGACGACATTATAGAGATGGAGACAAGATCAGTGGTTGCCAGGTGTTAGGGCAGGGTGTGACTATGAAGGGTAGACAGGGAACACTTGGTGGTTCTGTATCTTGATTGTGGTGATAGTTACATCACTCTTTACATGTGACAAAATTTCATAGAGCTGAACACATGCACACAAAGAAAGTAAAAAAAAGAAAAACAATCCCAGCAAGCTAATTATATGTTATAATCAAATATGCATAAATACAACAAATAAGTAGAAAGCAAATAACATGTATTGCTAAGATTTGGCATAGACTTATTAGCTATAGCTGGACAGGCAATTAACAGTCATTTAATCAAGTCATATTTACACTCAATGTCAGTTAAAGTAGGTTCATTGAAGTCTTCTATGTTATTATAGTTTTTAATACCTATTAATGAATAATAAGGCATTTGAATTCCCTATAACTATATTTTGATTTCAGTACCTTGCATTATGCTTTGGGCTTAAAAATCTTTAAGTTAACAAGGGGTTATTTTTGCATTAGAGCAGAACAGAACTTTAATGCATGAATTTATAAATGCTTATTCCTGTTGTGGATATTAGCCTCTGTGTGGTCAGTCATCAATAACATACAATTTATGGGAAATCTCTCTTTTTTCTCTATCCCTTTATCACCATCATCCCACTTCGATACAACTATTGATTCTGATTGATTTTTAGGAGAGTGGGGGTAACTGAGAAGATCACCTTTCTCTCTGCTCTGACTCTTGATTTTCTTGGAAACATTAACTCCTTACACACACCCAGTCTTGATAAATTGTGAGGAGTTAAGCTTATTTTGCTGGGTTCTCCCCTCCCACCCCTACTTTGTGTATGTTGTCTCTTTCATGATCTCTCACATAAAGCTGGAGCCGGAGTCCTATTTCTCACAGTGGAAAGTGATCTGATAAATTACATGACAACATGTTAAATCATCTATAGGCAATTCCATTTTAGGTGAGATTACCAGAAAAATAAAAGTAATCTATTGTAATAATTGGTTGCACAATTTTTATATTTAAAAATGCCAGTACCTAAATATGCCTAGGAAGTGAATTTCTACACTATAGTAGAATTTTAGTCACTATAGCACCTGGGAAGGAAAGATAAATTTTTTAAGGGTGCATGCAGTTGGCATTTTTTATATTGTTAAAACTATGATAATCAAGTAATTGTTTAACTCAAGCATAAAGCTTTTTTTAGCTTTGTTCAATATGTTGAAATTTTAAAAAGTATGTAAAATAGCATTTAGAGAATATGTTTGCAAATCTTAGCATCTCTGCTATATTTTAAGTTGTCTGAGAGCAGGGGAATATGTCTTATAGCTTTGTGTCTTAGTGCTACTTAGCAGATATTTAATATACTTAATCTATTTAATAGAAGATATTTAATAAAGATTAGCAGGTTAAATGTATATATATATTGCTTAAAAAAATTTAGATATAAACATACTATTGTACCGGTAAGTACAACCACTGACTGCTATATTCATGTTTTCAGATCTCTGATTCTCCTTAAATAATATCACATTCAACAACAATATAACATTAATTGCACTATATTTTTGGCTTGATATTCTTTAAGAGATCATTTGGAATATTACTGTTAAATTTATATACAGGTATAAAAAAGTCTTTATGTCCATTTCTCAAACATGCGTCCTTGCTTAAGAAGAGAACATCTATGCTTTAGGAAAATGCCAGTCTGTTCTATAATGGGCTTATATGGTTATTGTTCAAAGAGAAAACAACATTGCTTTTCAATAAAAATAACAGATGGCCGATATACAACTCATATCATTACCAATAATGTTTTTATTACGTTTCTGGGTTTATATTTCCAAATTTCATTTCTTTCCAGGAGTAGAAAAACAATCATATATTATTCTGCTCTAAAATTAATCCTAAAATATGAATTCTAAACTATAGAAGAAACAAGTTTTGATCCCCCTCTCATTTTTATTTAAAAAAATCCATGTCACAAAACGGAGTTAAATAAACTTTTTCTGTAAAGGGCTGGACAGTAATTATATTTGGTTTTGCAAATCAAACAGTTTGTTTTAACTACTCAGCACTGCTCTTGTAGGGAAAACAGCCATAGACAATAGGGAAGCGAATGTGGGTGACTGGAGTTAGCCCACAGGCCTTAGTTTGCTTACCCCTGTTACACACACTATTAAGGGAATGCCAACAACAACAACAAAACACAACAAAAACAAAAAAACAACAAAAACATTTTTTGTTCTATTTTTGTGGAGAAAGCTAGTGTTAAGGAGGAGATTCGCTTGGAAGCACTATTGAGATCTCACAATGTTGGCAGTAAGGAATGTTTAGGAGGAGGTTAATAAACCTGTGGAATCTGCAGTGACCGGTACAGAGCTGGCATGAATTTCAAATAGGAAAATCGGCCTCCGTTGCACAGGTGAGAGGAGAATAACCCCGTTTTACTGATATCAGTTGGTAAATGTCCACTGGCTCTCTCCCAAGGTGGCATGTGTAGAACAGATGTTTAACCACTAACACAAAACCAACGGTTGAGAAGTTTTTGATTGGTTGCTCATTGCTACTTCTTTAATACCAAAATGGGTATCAAATGAGTATCAAAATGGGTACCATGGGCACTCAATTACTATATTAGGTAAAGGAAAAAATAGCAATCCATTTTTCTTCCATTTAGACCAGTCTAAATTGATTATCTTCACTTCCCATTTACCTTGCCATGTGTCTCTCTTAAACCATAATTTCAGGAGTAAAAGTATTTATACATTTTTGCTGAGTTCAAGAATTTAATGTGCTGAACAATATATCATTTAAAGAGCTGACCAGCAATTTTATGATTGATAATGGAAATGTTAATGTATTGTTAGCCTTCTTCTTTTTGGCCTAAAGTGAGCTAATAACTGGAATCATTATGATGTGCCTATAAAGTGTTCAGGCAAAAG
Source organism: Myotis daubentonii (assembly GCF_963259705.1). Classification (NCBI taxonomy): domain Eukaryota; kingdom Metazoa; phylum Chordata; class Mammalia; order Chiroptera; family Vespertilionidae; genus Myotis; species Myotis daubentonii. The sequence goes on along the minus strand of NC_081851.1, from coordinate 48,796,360 downwards.
GGAAGGTGCAGAAGTTGAGGTGCATTTTTCAAGTTAATTGTAATATTGGAAAAATGAATTAGATGGAAGGAAAAACCCGATTTAATAACCTTTTGCTGATAAAAGGGGCAATGGAATAACCAGTTTCTGAAACCTGTAATGCTATCCTTTGGATGAATTTACAACAGAGTTTTACCCATTAAGTCATGTCTTGTGTTTGTTAGCACAACACTTGCTTCTGTGGAACCTAGGGTTTTACTGAAACATGCCATTTCTCTGGACTTGCTGTTAGTCTCTCTGCCTTGATGCCCTCACATTGCCATGGCATTTCACAGAACAGTTGCCCAGTCATCTTGGCGTTCCATAGAACCGTTTCCCAGTCCCCTTGGACTTCTAGCTCTGTGTCTGCAAGGATCATAATGGGTCTGAGGGAAGAGTGAGAGGAAAAGGAAGCCCAGGGGTGGTTCCCAGGAAGTGTCTAGTTGCTTCTCAACCCACAGGGCAGGTCTGTGACATACATTCTCAAGGGAAGGGTGCCAACCCCCTTCCACGACCCCCAGGCTGTAGGGGTGGGATCAGTGTTTGAGGGACACAAAATTCGGAGGCATGACAATGGCTTGTGGCATCCAAGAGTCACAGCACACAGCTATGCAGTATAGCTGTGGCATGAAATTGTCAAGGAGGAGCAATCAGGAAAAAAGTTTAAAAAGACTTCTTAGAGGAGAGAAAGAAAAAAAGGATGAAGAAACACTACTCTGTGAGGAAGAAGGATGACCCATTTTGCCTTTTTTTCTCAACTTTTTCCCAAGCACCTGATTTGATCAAGTGAACAATAGACACTCACCCACTTTCTGGTGGATGGTGTCTAAGTCCCAGAGGTGCTCCGGGGTTGCTTTGATGAGGGCAGGTAGACAGACCTGGGAGACTCTCTTTTCCACCAAACCTACTCCCCAAAGCACTGGTTCCGGTTCTCCAGATCCATGTGTTTGTGAGCTGAAAACCAGTCAAATACTAGTCATGGTGTTTTGAGCTACTGTATAGTTTAGCATACATAGTTATTTGTGAAAAGAGACTCTTGAAAGTGTTGGGAGCATTTGTATTCTGGCCGGTTTTACTGTCTTTAAGAGAAAGGATTGGGGTTTTTTCCCACCAGAATAATTTAAACTTAAACTCTTTGCAAATGTCAAAATTCCAAATAACAGTCTCCCTTCTCTAATAAATTATAACTATGAAGCATGGGAGAGGAAAGGGAGACCAAAACACATCAGTTGGTCCCACCTCCTCCCCCTGTAAGGACGATGAGTTTAAGTGAAAATTGAGTGCCCTGAAAGAGCAAGGACATTTTCCTGATCCTGTATCCTTTGCTTACATCCTCCCAAGCTCTCCATTTCTGGGGTAACACAGCAGCTGTGCTGTGTGGACCTTGAGCAGCTGCAGGTCCAATTAACAGAGTCTCAGACTGACGTGTTCACACTCAGAAACCTCTTTGGAGACAGGCTACATGGCAGTTACTGAAAGGGTGTCCTCACCTTTGGGGCTGAGCTCTGTCAGTCAGGAATTGATAAAAAAAAAAAATCAATTGGTGAAATTTGGGAAAGACGGTAAAGTCTAATGACCCCTTTTCTTTGCCATATATTTTTGCAGAGTAAACCCTTCAATGGAGTGAGAGAAGATTAATTTAAGGTCAAGCAGATATTTATCAGTGCGAGGCACTGCTCCTGGCATTCCCAAGAAGTCAAAAGCAGCCGGAGTGTGAAGGAGATAAGAAAGTAAAAGCCCAACTGCAATAGAAAAAGCAGAAGGTGAGTGTGTGATAAGAAAGGTGCAAGTACTGTGGGCGGTCAAAGAAAAATAGATCACGTCCGACTGGAAGGACCAGGAGAGGCTTCCTGGAAGAGGTGATGTCTGAGGTCAGTCTGCAAACCTGGGCTGGATCTGAAGGCAGGATGGTGGGACACATATTCCCAGGGGAGGAGCAGATGTGATCAGAAGCTCAATGCTGGGAAAGCACCAGGTGGGGTTAAGGGAATGAGCAGCTGTTTTTTAAACCAGAAAGTCACAGGTGATGTTTGAACAGGCAGTTTCCTTTGGGTGAGGGCAGAAGCTGCCTTGTAGACCTGGAGGAAGGAGGAGCAGAGCTAGCAGAGGCTGTGAGGTTAGCCAGCTCTTTAAAAGGCCTGGAATGAAGTTTAAGGCCAGAGCAGCTCATTCTGCAGTGACCCCCATATGCATCTGAATTGTGAAGGGTTGTGTGAGCTGACCCCCCCCGCCCCCACCCCTGATTGCAGAGCCAGATATCTTGGTGTCCCCATGAGCATCCCAGCACTGGAGGGGCACAGAGCAGGGCCTCTGAGGAAAGGGCTCCTTTCTCTGTCATTACTCTGAACTCAGTGGGTCTCTCTGAAGCCAGGAGGGAGTCCTGGAGGAAATGTGTGACTCAGGTTGGCTGGGCCCAGGACACCAGCCTGAAGGCTAGTCTTGCTTGAGAAGTAAGACTCATCCCCTGGTTTTACTGAGTGCCTTAAGTAAGTCCGGCCTCCCTGGGCTTCCTCTCTCAGATCTCAGAGATGGTGCTTTTACCTTCCCTAGGTATGTAATATCTACTTAAGCCCTAAAGTGATCATATCTGTGAAAGCACTTGGAACATTTTTATTCCTAATGTAGTATGAGCTGCAAGTTTTGATTCTTAGATTATAAATTGTTTTTTAGAGGCTCTTTGCTCCACTGGTCTAAAATACAGAATCAGAGCCATTGGGGGCCATCTTAAACTCATAGATCAACAGAATTTAAACAATACTAGTAAAAGGGACGTTAGTACCATCTAATTCTCAGTTGTTGAAAAGCAGCTCATCATTGTGATCAAGTTAGAAATAGATTGTGTCTAAATCCCATCTCTGCTGCTTACTAGTTATAACACTTTGAGAAAGACTATTTTTTAAAAATCTCTCAGTAAAGTAGGGACTAAAATGCTCTATCTCCTCTTGTCTCCTCTATCTCATAGAGTTGTGGGAATTAAGTAAGGTAATATGTGCAGAGCCCTGAGAATCTGCACATAGTAACTGCTATATGTTTGTATATAGTAACTGTTACTAGTATAGTTTGTTCAATGGACTCATTTTTCAGATGAGGAAACTGAGGTCTGGAGAAGTACACTGATTTGCACAAGGCATTAATTTGCTTGGTGGCAGGGCCAAGAGTAGAACTTGTTTACATGACCCCAGGTTAGTGTCTTTCTACTTCCTCTAACTGTCCTGTTTATTCAGTCAGTAGGATTTGCTTTTGATGAAAATATTAACATGAAGAAGACTCTGCCAAAATCTTTCAGATATCTTTAGGGGGGGAAATCATGTGTCTTCAGGGAGAAGAAAGAGTCCTTCAGAAAAAACTATGTAAAATCTGTCCTTACACATAGATTAGCACCACAGAAATTTCCTAAGAGCCCTTCATGCTGAGTCTACTCCCTGTGGCTGCCTTTTCTGGCCACACCTGCCAGTTTGGGTCTTTGGCATATTGAATGAAAATTACACAAGGTTCTCCCTGGGCCTTGGAAGAAATAAATTATAGACTGTTGCCTTGAGGGTAGAGTCTATCTTTCTTCATATTCTATTCTAGGCCTAGAACAGCATCTAACAGGGATTCAGTAAATGCCCATAGATTGAACGGAACAAAATAGTATCGGCTGGTGACACTGGACAGAAGTTCTGCTCATGCAGCCTCACTGTTGCCTACTAGGCATCCATTTCTTATTGTTTTTACCCTGTCCTGGGACTCAGATCGGAAATAGTGAGGGACTCATTTCTGGGTCCCTGTGGAAAGCCTCTTGACCTCCTAGGACCTCAATTTATATATCATGAAAGGGGAATAATAATATGGACAACATCCTGCATATAAGTGAGCATCTCTTTGCAAAATGCTTAACGAGCAGATGTGAGACTTAGTGGGAGGCATGGGAGCTGTTTGGAAATAGAAGAGCAGCGTGCACCTGGTTGGACAGGGGATTCAACCTCAGAGAGGATGTGAGAGCACTGCACAGCTACAGAGAAGAGGGGCTTCAACCCTTCCACTCCTTGGAGGCCCTGGAGGGCAGATGGTCAAGGGGCCTAGGACCTGGAAGAAGCATATCCCTGTCCTGCTTACCTATGCTATGGAAGAGTAAGGAAAAACCCTAGTGTGCAGGCGAGGCCAGCTCCAAGATAATGTAGGTCAGGGGATCCCACTCACATTTGTGGAATTTGTGGACCACTTGGCATTCCATGGTAACATATTCCCTATTAATGGTAAAATAAAAAGACAACACTGTGTGTGTGTGTGTGTGTGTGTGTGTGTGTGTGTGTGTGTAAGGTGGACTTTTTTTTCTTGATTGGTGTTTCTACTTCCTAATGACAAAATGTCTTTTCTTTCATGAAACTACAGCTATCATAAATGGTATTTAAAACAAAAATAAAAACCTCTTTGCTGGGAAAAATGTCAGTTCTCCATTTTAAGCCCCATGTTAAAAACACACACACAAAAAAACACATATAAGTTTACTGGTGTGTGAAATCCCAAAATCTGGAACCACCCATGGAAATGATTTGGCTAGACTCCCATGAACACATGAATTAAGTGGTGGTGTTACTTTAATTGGAGGCTGAAAGCTGTAGGAAACTTGTCAAGGGAGCTCTTCAGAACCTAGTGTTCAAAGTCAAAGGCAGGACTTATAGTCTGACCCTAACTGGATAAAGGAAAATATGTTAAATACTACTACTATTTGTAGTAGTCATTGGTTATCTTCTGGGACAGTGCTAGAAAATTTAAGCCTCATAAGCAATCCTGGAGGGTGGATGAATTATCCCCATTTAAAAATGAAGAGCTGAGGCTCAAAGATATATTAGTTTGCCTAAAATTACCTAACAAGAAAGCTGCTGAGCTGGACTGTTAAAGCTGATACCATCTGTTCATAATGTGGGCTTTATACAAATAATAGCTACCAATTATTCAGGTCCTACTGTGTCCCAGGTACCGGGCCTAAACTCCTCATATACATTATATTATTCAAATATTGTCATAACCCCATGAGATATACATTAGTATCATTATTTCCACTTTGTAGAAAAGTAAATACAGGCTAAGAAAAGCTAAATTATTTGTCTGGGTCACAGCTAATTAAAGGCAGAGTTGGGACCTGAACCAAACCTGAGGCCCATGCACTGACTTCACCACTATACCAAGTTACCACCCAACAGTTCAAACTTTCTGGGAAAGGGATGATGTCTCCTGCTATGTTTTGGGAATCTCTTAGCTCCTCTGGAGATTCCTCATTAAGAAGAGAAAGGATCACCTATGGGTTGATGGAGAGGATTTGGAATTGGTGGAAGGGTTCTCAGGATACAGAAGGTTGGTGATGACCAAGACTATTTCCCTGTCTTGGCAAGAAATAGGAGTTGCCTTGTGGTTGAATAAAAGTATGAAAAGCACTATTCTTAAGGGCCCATATAATCCATTTAAACAAAAGGGCTATGTCAAAATGAAGTGAAAACTGGAACAGAGAGGCAGAAAAATGAAAGAGCAGTGTCTAGAAATCACAAGCACTTCTGCACAGGCCAGAAACCCTTTTACCAATGGAATGGTGGTCCATTTTGGAGGTGCGATGCATGAAACCCAGACAAACGAAATCACCCACAGTGCAGACTACTCCACGTGGGGAGTATATATGGGCCCTTACTATTTCTTGCCTAAAGAGGAAGAGTGTTCATGCCCATTTTGGAATGAATGAGTGTGTGACCTGTTGGTTGCCTGAAGCTTCTAACTACTACATCTCAGGTACTTTGCTTTCAATTTGTCACTGGCCCAGAGATCACTCAAAGAGTGATCTGGCAGGATCTGGGAAGGTAATACTTCTGAATATCTCCCTCACCAAAATCCAAAATGCCTGAAATGCCTTTATTAGAGATGCATTGTTTATGTCTATTTCATCTAGGTACCTTTCTTAACAGATCTGAGGAAAATACGGTCTATTGATGATAAAAACCCCATGTGAGATAGGAGTCTGGGGAGCTGGGGCATCTGGGGATGATAGGGAGGGAATCAGAAAGGGGAGAAATTATGCAGAAAAGAAAAGAATCATTTCCCTAAGGTTTACCTTGTGTGAACCCAAGACTCTCCTTGATACTGCCTCAAGCCCCAGATAACCAGCCTAGAGCCAGCTGTAGGAACGGCAGCTTTGCCTTCATTACATTCTGGCTAGGGAGCCCTGATCAGAGAAGGCAATTGGTCGTTTTGACTGTAGACTATAGAAAAGGGCAGTTTCTTTTACTAACGAGGGCATTGCTAGATCTTTCCCTCACCTGGTATATGCAACCAGGCCACATGCCAAATTCCGACACATGCCTCCTTAGGTTTCTTATCTCCTTTTCCAAATTTTGTCTCTACCACTGATCATTCCACATCCAGAGCTGTGCTCTCTGGGTCTTGAAACCTTCAGAAATCCCTCCTTAAATAAAATATCCCTGGGGGTGGTTACATTTTGTTTTACTTTCTATTATTTCCTCAATTATCAATTAGCACATTTTAGTTCATGGTCATTGAGAACAGGAAAGAGATTATTTTGGGAGATTGTGATATATTACCAAAATGTTTCTCTCTCAAGAATGACAGCCCTGAGAATTTTGTAGAGATGTAGAAAGGACAATAGAAAATAAAGTGAATAAAATTGAACTTGCCAAAAGAAAAAAATACTGATGAGCCCAGCCAGTGTGATTCAGTGGCTGAGCATCGACCCATAAACCAGGAAGTCTCAGTCCCATTCCCAGTCAAAGCACATGCCCAGGTTGTGGGCTTGGTCCCCAGTGTGGGGCGTGCAGGAGGCAGCTGATCAATGAGTCTCTCTCATCTCTGATGTTTCTATCTCTATTTCCCTTCCTCTCTGAAATGAATAAAAATATTTTAAAAAATACTGATGACACTATGTAATAAATTGTCTTATGTGAAACAATAGTGTTGTAAGAGACCCCGAATTTGGGTTTTTGAAGTTGCTATTTAATGAGTTAGATATTTAGATGCATTTTTTATACCCCATTGTACATTTATGTATGTGATATGTTATATATAATAGATATACAATATAGAATATATATTTCATTAAATGTATTTATTAAATTTATTTAAATTTAGCAGAGGATGAAATATGGGGTTATTCCTGAAGGAACTAAATTTTAAGACAACTTTTAAATGAAGCAGAAATAGGAAGAGAGGATTGGCATTTAGAGGGGATGGCATAAGCCCAGGGAGGGTGAAGTCACACACGGGAAGGGCTGGAGAGACAGGGAGGTCAGTGTGGTCAAGGGAGACAGAGAACTGGAGGAAAATAGAGTCTGGTTGCTCTCAGATCACATATGTGTGAATCTGAAAAATGGGCAGAAACAATGTCTCCATCTCTTGGGGTTGGAATGAGGGGTCTACTTCAGTTTCCCTTATGGTCCTTTAATCAAGGCAACCTTTTAGGCAAAGATGATGTGACTCAGGGGGATGGTTCCCTCTGGCTAAAGCTGCAGAATGGGTCATATGGCTCTTCCTTTTTTAAAAAAAAAATATATATTTTTATGGATTTCAGAGAGGAAGGGAGAGGAGAGAGAGATAGAAACATCAATGATGAGAGAGAATTATTGATCAGCTGCCTACTGCATGCCCCACACTGGGGATAAAGCCCGCAACCCAGGCATGTGCCCCAACTGGGAATTGAACAGTGACCTTCTGGTTCATATGTTGATGCTCAACCACTGAGCCATGCTGGCTGGGTTTATTGGCTGTTTCTAATCATCGTGGTCCCTCCCTCAGGAAGGGGCTCATACTCCCTTCAGTGCATCTGTTGAGATGAACCATCAGCAAAGCCATCATGTCCAGGTAGAACAATAGCAAATACATGCATAGGGCTGGTGGCTGGCTCTGTTTTTGGAGCCTTAATGATTACATTTAAAAAATTCCAGATTAAATGAAAGCACTGAAATCTCCATATGGCTCTTCAAATGGAGTGGGGAAAATGTTTTAAGTATTCAGTTTCAAAAGATCTCCTCTGCCCTAAACTATTGTCTTTCTTTCCTTTTTTTAAATATATTTTTAATGATTTTTTACAGAGAAGAAGGAAGAGGGATAAAGAGTTAGAAACATCGATGAGAGAGAAACATCGATCAGCTGCCTCCTGCACACCCCTTACTGGGGATGTGCTCGCAACCAAGGTACATGCCCTTGCCCGGAATCAAACCTGGGACCCTTTAGTCCACAGGCCGACGCTCTATCCACTGAGCCAAACCAGTTAGGGCTATTGTCTTTCTTTGAGAACAGAAAAGCAAAGGGAGAAAACTAATTTTAATCTGACTTAATTCTTAATCAATTCAGAGGGACAAGGCCACAGTTTGTGTTTGAAGGGGGGAAAAAATAGAGCCCCAGGTGCTCATGGAGCCAGGAAAGCTTCTATTTTCTTCTCAGTCTTAAAAAACACACTCTCAGGAAAATGATTGAAGCCTGGGAAATTATGAATATCAGATTAACTGAATAAGGGCACTACTAAATGGCTATAATTTTCTGCCATGTTTTTTTTTTTCTATTTCAGGGATAGAAAATCTTTTATACATTGGGTTTTCCAATTGATTCCAAGAGTATATTATGATAATACATAGTAGCTTTCTAAAATAAAAAGACATTTGGCTTTCTATTCTGAATTACAGTATAGAAATTACAGTGGGGTTGCATTGCCACTGTTATATCATACTTATTCACTCTGATGAAAGAAAAGAAGATTGAACATTAGAAGCTGAAGGTCAGCCATACAGTTGTCCCAATAGCAATCTGTGTACCTTTAACCCTGTGGAGAAAAAGTAATTACCCTTTGGCTTCTGGTGACCTCAACTAACCTTTGTTGAAGGGCCAGAGAAAATAAAGGCTGACCATCGGCCTGCCCTGGCTGCCCTGGGCTTAACCTGCTGTGTGAATGAAGAACAACCCAACAATAGGATGAGAGGATGTTGCCATGGAAATAGCCCTGGACGAAGGAGCAAAAATCAGAAATTTATCACAATTAATTGTTTTATTAAGAACCTCCTTTCTCTTGGATTATTCCCTGGGGAGGAGGTAGATGTGCTCTCATTTAGATCTCATGAGAGAAAAATTCTGCTCGAATACATGAGGCAGCCCACATAGTAAAACCATGTAAGTTGTGGCTAGAACTAGACCGCTTTTTGAGAGATGAAAGGATCTATATCTCCATAGAATCTATAAAGATGCAAATGCAAGCAGCCAGGACAAGGGCCTAGAAACCTCATGCTAGTGGATGAGGTGCAGGCTTGGGAATCCATCTGTTAATATTTTCAGCAGATTGTTGTCTGTGCTTCTATGCCTTGGTAAGGTCTAGAAAGTATAGGGAATCATATTAAACAGTGTATCAGTGAGCAGAAATGCAATGTCACATTTTGTTGTCCTTATTTGACTTTTCTGTTAAATAGAATCCAAATTCTATGCATTTTAAGGTGAGTTTGTTTAGGTTAGAAAATAGAAACTTGCTATCCAATTGTGTTCAAATTAAACTATGCTCACCCAAATGCTCTGGCTGCTAGAGACTAATTGAAGGAAACAGAAATGAAGTGAGTGGGAAGCAGGTGTTTTTTTTGTTTTGTCTTGTTTTTTATGGAGAGCCTGCAAGTTATCTCTTAGGTATAAGCAGACATATTTAGAAGTAATAATATCTGTTTTTGACAGTAGAATGTTTTTATTTATATTCATTTTAGTTTTCATTTTTATTTTATATTAATGAAAGGATGAAATTAGACTTTGGGAGGTAAAAATGTACATGTTTTTATTAGTTCTTTTATTTTTATTAAGTGGATGAATGAATTGTTAAGTAAATGATAACCTTATCTTTTCTTTCTTTTTAAGGAATGATAGCATTGTGAAACATTCACTTGTATTTCCTAAATAGTGAGTTCTTTGTGTTAATCAGTTTTTAAAATAATTTGAGTTACTAAAACAAAGCAGGCGGTTAAGCTCAGATATTGATTTTCTTTTTAATGAGTATTTCATCAGTGAAATTGTAGCCACCGATGAAAAAGAATAAACCATAGAAGGTGTTCACTGGAGACCCTATTCACAATAAGGCTTTTGTTTGTGTGTGTGTGTGTGTGTGTGTGTGTGTGTGTGTGTGTGTGTTTTGTCATAGCAGAAGACACCAACATAAGTTTTATTTGTGCATTTTAACCCAGACATTTATATAGGAAATTTATCTCATATTGGGGAAAGGATTATTTGGCTTCTGTTAGAACTTGGAAAGTTATGTTTCATAGACATAAACTTTTAAAACAAAAAGCTGATGTTGGCACTCTGTTAACTAACAATGAAATCCAGTTCCTGGGCTTCTTATTTAGCTGTCTCCTGCTTACCATTAGTTTATCACTCATTTTGTGCATTTCTCCTATTGTTAGGGCCAATGTGCCAGGTAGTCATAAAACGCACCTGAAATAATATACCAGACGCAGCTAGACTCATTAAACACTATTTGTGGTCTTTGGCAGCCTTTTAATCTTTTTCTCTGCTACAGTTAACAGTTTTTCATTAATGGCAGTAACACATCTCTAAAAATAAACCTGCATAAAGGTCCTGCTTGTGCTTACCTTACAGTCCAGGAGCACCTTGCTTGTGACCATACTTCTTCATTTCCATGTGCTTTTGTTTTATGGTGAGCCCATACCTACTTGTAAGGTGCGAAGAACGTTCCTTCGGGCAGAGGGTTGAGCTTGGTCTTCATGGTCCTCACTATATTTGGACCATTTCCAGGTTTTCTGTGCTTATTAACCCTCAGTTGGACAGCTTGTCTGAGGCAGCAGGACCAAAAGTGAAGATGGTAGTGGGTTTCTGTTGTTTTACCTGTTTGGGCCAATAGAAGAGTGAGAAAGGAAATGATATCAAGATCAAAATGTAAAAAAATTTTGTACGTGAGTGGAGGCAGCAGATATCTACTTGGTCTCCCCTTTTCAAAAGGGTTATGTGTAGTTTCTGCTGGTTTGGGTAATCAGTTCTGTATTACAACTATTGAACGCTATTTTACTACATGTAGTTTACTTGCGGAGTGCATTTTTATTACTCTAATTTTCTTTAGAGGAAAGATATCATATATATTTATTTAGTTTCCATAGAAATCTTCCCAAAATAATTTTGACTAGTTATTTAAGTGAAGGCAAGAGAATATTTACTCATTTGTAACTAATAGTGCTTCAACTTAACTCCTCTTCAATAACACCTATAAAAATGTGTTAAAGTATGAAGAGTCATTTAAAAAATGAGGACTGCTGAGACTAGCTCTTTATATTTTTTTAGTTATCTACACTTTACATTTAATCCTTAATCCTATGTATGCACACTTAACTACTAAATAAACTTACAAACTGTGCAATGTAAATAAGGAACTAAATACAATATGCCAGAAACAAAAAAGATAATTATGTATTAAATGAAAGAAAAAATTAAAAAGTGAACATATATGAGGGAAAATGTTAAAGATTGCCATCCAGTACACTTTAAATATGTGTATTTAAAAACCAACATGGAATTTTGTTAAGAGACTTTAAGATAATTTTTATAGAGTTGACATGCATATTTAAAAACAATATGGCATTTTATCAAGAGAGTTCGACATACTTTGTTTAAGGTTAACATACATATTTTTAAAATAACAGCATTTTTTAAAGCAAATTTACAAATAATGTTGAATTGAATGGACACTTTCAACTGAAGGGGAGGAAATGCTATTTTAATAGCTTATGGGTATTAACACAACCAGTACCGAATTAAGCATTCATGAATGGGATGGCATTATTTTGCCACACTCTATATTTGAAATATATTTTTGTGCATAATGTACAGTGTAATAAATCATATATAGAACACCGGATATTTTAGGGGCATGCCTAACTGTGTCACTGACACTGTAACTGGCTTACGGATGCAAAAACATTGTAAAAAATTACACAGTATCCGTGTCCTCAGAAAAGCCCATAATTCAGTCTTCTTCAATAGACTGATGGAAATATAAAGCTGTCAAGCTTTCCTGTAGTTTCAAGTACAATGTAGAAAGAAGGGTAACTTATACATTTAGATCTATTTAAACACATCTCAAAAAAGCAAAGTTATTCCAAAGAAACGGTGAAATATGCCTTTTACACAATCTTATATGGTTCACCCGAGTTTGAAGCAGGAAGTAGGAATTTTTGTCATTTAAAAACATATATAATGTCAATTCTAAAGCAAAGGATTAGCTTAAAGTCACAACCACAGAGTATAATACACAATAGTACCATGTATCCAGCCGGAAGGTAGCTGGGTTTAGTGCTATTTGCACCTTCAGACCACAAGCACCTAACCAGTTAATATCTAAGCTTTGAGCAAGAGTCTCAGCTCCCCTAAAAGTTACCTTCAGGATGAAATACCTTTAAATGCTGCAGCACCTGGATTTCCAGTTTTTCAAACTCTATTTCCAGCAGAAACTCCTGGGGTATAGAGTAGTTCTCCTCTGTAAGTCCTTCCCGCAGGTCTTCTTCTGAAGCGGTGCTGGAACATTTCTTTAATCCTCTTGATCATTTGCCTCTCTGTCAACTAGTGCTTGCGACCCATCGCTAGCCTTTCTTAGGGTGGAGATGACTGGAAGGTTGAAGGGCTGCAGGCCATACATTATTTTCTTCTTCTCTGTGTGCCTTAATATGAGCATGGCATCATGACTCTGAGGGAAGGAGGGAGAGCTGAGCCATCATCTATTCCACAGATTGCAGGTTCTCCCTATGTCCTGCAGAGCTGGAGAAGGGGATTATTACTGCAGAAAAAAAAAATCTGGCCACACTGTAGGAATAATCTCTACAGTTTGGCTCACCCCCCACCTCCCCCTATTCTCTCTCCTGGTCTCTCTCTCTTTCTCACTCTCTGCGCGAGGCCCCAGCTGATTCAGGCTGCATCCATCCATACATAAATCATTCCCCTTATTCTATTGGTTACATGGTACATGGCAAGTATTGATTTTTTCCGTTGCCTCATTGCTGGAGAACACTTGGTTTTTGTGAGACAGAAAAAGGAAAAACAAAAAAACCTCAACCTCACAAAAAATATCCTTATCAGAGTTTTGTGTGGGAAAAAATAATCAAGCAGATTTGTAACATGCTAAGGATAAGCGTGTTTGAAAAAGAGCCCACTTTGGGGACCCTTTACTGTCTCTTAATATACCCTGTCTCAAAATAAGAAAGAATTGTTCCCAGCTCTGAAGAGCTGTAGGTTCAGGAAGTAGAAATGATATACAGAGAGGGTGATGACCTCTAATTGTGCAGGGCAAGGAGACACTGCTAACTCCAGAAAAAAAGGAGAAAGTTTAGTGAAAATGCAACTTGCTCAAAAAACTAAAATAAGGAGGCAAAAATTATGCTTCCTGGCTGAATGACAGGCATAAGGCAGAAAGGGATATTTATCTAGGTTTATTTTGTGTTAAAATGTGCACATGTGCCTTGTTTGTGTGAATTATAAATATAGAATGTGCCTCCACTGTCAAGATATTGTGGCTTTTAATGCTTGGAGACAGGACATAGCAAAAGTGAACGTCTTAGTTTGGGATTCTGACATTTGAGCCTCAGAGACAGAGTGGTCTTTAGGACTCACGTTAAAGCACACAGGAGTCTTAATATATGACTTGTCACAAAGACCAATTTGTTTTTAAAGTGGCAGTGGCTCTTGGACTCTATCCAAAGGTAGTTTTATTCCTGAAATAGGGAAGTGATTTCTTTATGAGGTAATGCTATTCAAAGGCTCATCCCGATATTTAGGAGATTGTTACAATGAGTAAATTGTTGTAAGAAGGTTATAGTGCAAATATAAGGCATGAAAAGGCTGTAAAAGCCCTTTAAAAAATTTTTGTAATCTTATGCGACAATTGATTATCAGTCTAACAAAGGGTGAAGTTTTGGAACAAAAACAATTGAGCATGTTATGCAGGTGACAGGGTTTTTTTTCATTTGGGTTCTACATAGAGTCATCAACCAACACATTCACCAGGCACCCATGGCCGATGAGAAGTATAGTGGCTTCGTTAGCTTACTTCATGGCTAAAAGAATTCCTTTTAACCCAAAACAACTACTCTATGCTGGGGAATTCTTTCTGCCTTTTCCTCTGTCAGCTTTATTTTGTGGCCCTTGTCCTTGTTCCAGGTTTTTAATAGGGTCTGCCCAAAGAAGATTCTGTAGAGCGGAGCTGCAGGGGGCATGTCCACGTGGAGTTTGGCCAGCCCATCTGGGCGTTGGGCCCTTCTGTGCACAGAGAAATACTTCTCTCTCTTCTTATGGTTAGGATTCTTTTATTGAAAGTCTCTGAGTATCTCTATTTTTGCACAAAGCACTGGTTTATCTAAATTGCCATTTTAGGGGAAACTCTGTGACGATATGGGAGGAGGCCTGCATGGAATTTTGTTCAAATTAATGTTGTGTTGCTAAGAATTTGGGGCTCCAGTCCAGTTGCCTGTTGTCTCAATAATCTTACCTCCATGCACTGGGGGTAGTAAGATGCCTCTCTACTTACCCATATTGCAAAGGAGTCCATAAAGGACTGTGAGCATTTTAGATTCTAAAGGGAAATAGACAAGAAATGAACAGCAAACGCTATAGGAAAAACTTTGAACCTGGCCTCTTGCTTTTCTCTGCCTCATCTTTCCCTGACTCAACATCTTGAGCAAATGTTTATTGACCACTTACTCTGGGCTGGTGATTTCCTGGGCGAGAGGAAGCTGCAGAGCTAAGTGCTGGTGCCCTCTCCCAGTACAGGGAACCTGCTGAGCAAGCACAGGCGTCCGCGCTGCTGCTGCCCAGGTGGAGGAGTGTCACTCACCAACGAGGCTTCTGCCGTGTTGCTCCTTTGTGCTCTCTTTGCAGTCCTATTTCTCTAAAAAAAATCCCATGTAATTTCATTAAGTAATGAATGCCCAAAGAAGCCTTTGTTTTAATGTTTTATCTTCATTAACTCTAGCATGATTCTAAGTGATCAGCACAGAGACTTGCCCACCGTGCACACTCAATAGGCATCTGTTAGTGTTAGTTTGAAACAATGTGGCCACCAAAGGAGAAGTAATTATAATCAAAGCTGACACTTATTATGTGGTGAGGGTGTTACATGCATTATTTCATGTAGTTTTCACAACAACCTGTTTTTAAATAAAAAATATATTTATGCCCATTTTAAAGATGAAGACATTGAGGTGGGGAGAGGTCAAGTAACTTGCTCAAGACTGTCCAGTTAATAAATGGGGGAATTGCATTTCAGCCCCTATTGCTCTTAACCCTCACCCAGTGTGGAGTAGCAGTGGCAGCTGGCAGAGGCCTTTCATTTCTAGCGGGGAGTCTTGAGAGAGGCTATCCCCGTGGAAATGGCTTCTGTACTGACCCTGACATGTTGAAAGCCCATAATTTTTCTACCCTTCTCTACACTTTAGTTTACAATGAAAACAAAAAAACAAAACAAAAAAGAGGAAACACATTTTAAACCTATTAGTGAAAATTGCTATTGGAAGGAATTTTTGTGAATCCTTTTGAATATGAATATAACTTTTGGGAAAGAAAATGTTTGCCTATTAAATTATCTGTTAGGACAGGTCTGGTACTAATGAATGGAATCTACCTAAGGTAAAACCCCAGCAAATGAGAATTCCAGGCAGCATCCGAACGCCGCCTTTGAGGACAGTGACTTTCCAGGCAAGTGGCAAGTATGCGCAACTGAATTCATAGGTTTTATTTTAATTAAATTTATTGAGGTAACATTGGTTAATATTATATAAATGTCAGGTGTACAGCACTATATTTTGACATATATATATATATATATATATATATATATATATATATTCACAATCAAAAGTCTAGTTTCCAACTGTTACTATATATTTGACCCCAATTCACCCTCCCTCAACCACCATTCTGTTAGTCTGTATCTGTGAGTTTGTTTTTGTTTTATTTTGTTAGTTTGTTACTTTGTTGTTTTATATTCCACATACAAGTGAAATCATAGGTATTGTCTTTTTCCATCTAACTTATTCAGTTAACATGTCCTTGAATTCATAGTTGATTAAGGAAACCAAAACACCACTTTCTTATTTCTCTTCTACTGCAACGCTGCCCGATGAGACAATAAAAATAGTGAGTGGAATTTACCTGAGATATTCACCTGGAACATTATTTCCTGACCTCCTCAAAAATTCTGAGGTAGTAAGAGGTATAGTTGTTTTGTGGAGGGGGTTGATTATCTCGTATGCAATCAACCCCTTAGAGGTGGAAGTCCATTCAGTCTCTGGAGTCTGAAGTGAGGATTTCCTGCCTGAGTCCCCTCCTTCTCAGTGCTCTTGCTCATTAAAAAAACAACAACAAAACAAAACAAAACAAACATTTGTGTAAGTATTGAGGGCCATAAGCTATTTTAAATTGGAACAAATAATAATGATAATAACAGCAACAGAGTTGTTATATCATCAGGCACACACTTTCCTTCCTTTTCATTAAATCTCTGTAATGTTTTGATCTTCTCTGTGCCCATCTGACTGCTATATTGGCCAATCACAAACCAAGATCTGGAAGGTACATTATGCCAGTGGCAACCTATGAACACAGCCGAATAAAACCTGCCCCCTGCCATACTTACCTGGCAGGGGAGATACCATGATCCACAAAACCTGCCCCCTGCCATTTGCCTGCTTCCCAGCCTGCACCAGCAGTGAACTAGTTCCAGCACATGAGGGCTGACCACGTTATCAGCACTCATTTCATGGCCTGGGCAAAAAAAAACAACAAAAAAAAAACAACAACACAAATGGGGTGGGCAGCCTGTAGGAGAGACAAGCCAACTTATACCCTGTGTTTTAAAACTGGACATAAGAACTAGAGAAAGGTTATTTTACCTGGATTTACTGCTTAGCAACAAAGACTCTACCTCCAGAGAATGTTATTCTATGGGTTACCAAGTAACTGGCTTTGACAATTACCAAACAGCTGGCCAACTAATCTACATACCCTTTAACCCCAGCCAGCTGAACATGGGATGGTGGACAGCTCACAAACAATAGGCACACATCTAATATTTTATTGAAGAGCTGACGGAAGCCACCGCTGTATGGGTCCTGCAGCCACGTGGATTTAACTGTTATAATTTGGACATCCGGCTCTTGGGGTCTGTTGTACTCGAAAGGTTGTGGAAGCAGGGGAGCCACCAAAAATAATTTCTACCAGAAGGCTCTCCTGTGGAGTTGCTGGGGAAATATTTATTGTAACTAAACACAAAGTTCAAGGTGTTGTTGGGAATGAAGAACCTGCAAAGATAGTCATTTAGAGAAAGGCAAAGCAAAATCTGGTGCTTCACAATTTGGTACTGATGAATGCTGAGTTGGCCAGGCTGTAGAATTTACCACATACACAATAGACTAGAACTTTCAAGCACAGTTAGGTGTAGATAAGTATTAAACACCATTAGGATTCAATTTAGATAATCTTGTTCTAAAGGAATGTATTATAAGCCAGGAATACTAACCAAGTAATTTCTGTTCTGGACCCTGAGTGGGAAGAAACAAACAACAATAACAAATATGAGCAATTATATATATATATATATATATATATATATATATATATATATATATATATATATATATATATATAATGTTTCACATGTATGTCTTTAGGATCTTTACTTGTATCTGAAAATATTTTCCCCTGTCTTTGTAAACCCCCAAACTGTCTCAGCTTCAACTTGCAGGCTCACTCATTTTCCACACACAAACAAACAACTGTGGGAGATGAGTCTGCTCCACATTGCGATGTCCAGAATAATTTGGAGGAGACCTCACTATAGCACCCCTCCCCTTCCTGCCTCTTAGGGAACCCAAGAGAATCTATTTATAGAAAGTGGGATCATAAAAGGCTGAAACCTGTCTTTTAAAAACAAACATGCCAGGATCTCCACATTTGCACTCTGAGTGATCGTTTTCTCATTTTCTGTTTTGGTTGTGCGGCTATTGTGTGAGACATCTTTGGAACCCTTCAGAATCAGTTTAGCATCACATAACAAAGCCCATCATCTTGCTTCATAGTCACATTTTCTTTTAAACTGACCAAATAATCTAGCACCTAGAATAGTGCCTGGCACACAGTCACTGTCAACATAAGTATTTGTTGAATGAATGAGTGGATGAGTTCAGTCTCTTCACGCATCTTATTTACCAGAAGGGAACTTGACTGATTCAAAATTCAAATTCACATCCTCTAGATCAGTGGTTCTCAAACTTCTGGCCCTTTAAATACAGTTCCTCATGTTGTGACCCAACCATAAAATTATTTTCGTTGCTACTTCATGAATCATAATGTAAATGTCTGATATGTAGGATGGACTTTTTATAATATATTTTTTTTATTAAAATATTACATATGTATCCTTATCCCCATGTTACCCACTACCCCCCCATGCCCTCACCCCCCCGTTGTCTGTGCCCATTGGTTAGGCCTATATGCTTACATATAAGTCCTTTGGTTGATCTTTCCCCCTTACCCCCACCCTCCCCTACCTTCCCTCCAAGGCCCGACAGTCCAATCAATGCCTCTCCGCCTCTGGATCAGTCCTTGTTCATCAGTTTATGTTGTTCATTATATTCCACAAATGAGTGAGATCATGTGGTATTTATACTTCTCTGACTGGCTTATTTCACTTAGCATAATGCTCTCCAGTTCCATCCATGTTGTGGCAAATGGTAAGAGTTCCTTTTTCTTCTTCCTCTTCTTAAAGAATGCCTTTCAGCATTTCATATAATGCTGGTTTGGTGGTGATGAACTCCTTTAGCTTTTTCTTATCTGTGAAGCTCTTTATCTGACCTTCAATTCTGAATGATAGCTTTGTTGGATAAAGTAATCTTGGTTGTAGGTTCTTGCTGTTCATCACTTTGAATATTTCTTGCCACTCTCTTCTGGCCTGCATGGTTTCTGTTGAGAAATCAGCTGACAGTCGTATGGGTACTCCCTTGTAGGTAACTGACTGTCTTTCTCTTGCTGCTTTTAAGATTCTCTCTTTGTCTTTTGCTCTTGGCATTTTAATTATGATGTGTCTTGGTGTGGTCCTCTTTGGGTTCCTTTTGTTTGGGGTTCTCTGCGCTTCCTGGACTTGTAAGTCTATTTCTTTCACCAGGTGGGGGAAGTTTTCTGTCATTATTTCTTCAAATAGGTTTTCAATATCTTGCCCTCTCTCTTCTTCTGGTACCCCTATAATTCTGATGTTGGTACGCTTGAAGTTGTCCCAGAGGCTCCTTACACTATCTTCATATTTTTGGATTCTTTCTTCTTTTTGCTTTTTAAGTTGGGTATTTTTTGTTTCTTCGTATTTCAAATCTTTGACTTGATTCTTGGGATCCTCTTGTCTGCTGTTGGATCTCAGTATAATATTCTTTATTTCAGTCAGTGTATGCTTAATTTCTAGTTGGTCTTTTTTCATATCCTCCAGGGTCTCACTAAATTTATCCGCGGTTTCCATAAAATTCTTGAAAAAACCTTATAAATGTGGTTTTGAACTCTGTATCCAGTCATTTGCTTTCCTCCATTTCTGTCATTTGTGACCTGTTTCTTTGTCTCCACATTTTTTATGCTTCCCTGTGTTGGTAGAGTGGTTTTGTGTGCTAAGTGTCCTATAGGGCCCAGTGGCTCAGCCTCCCCCGTTACCTGAGGTGGACACTCTTGGTGCACCCCCTTGTGGGCTTTGTGAACAGTCTTGTTGTAGTTATGCCTTGATCACTGGGAGGAATTGACCTCCAGGCCAATTGGCAGTGAGAATCAGCTGTGTCTGCGGTGGGAGAACTTCTGTGGTGAAGACACCCTTCTGGGGCAAGACTTGCTTCAGTGGGGCTTTGGTGCTCACTGAGTCTGCCCCCTGAGTGTGTCCCTTATGGATCTGAGGAGTTGTAATCTGGATGGTCCCACTCTGGCCACTGGGTACACTGGCTCTTGGATCTAAGGAGATGCTAATTCAGCCTCTGCCTGAGGTTACCCAGCAGGAGCTACAAAGAGAATTGCAGATTCCCCTTCCTTTTTTGGAGTTTGGAGGTGCCCAGATGAGACCCAGCTGTGAAGCAATGCAAGCTGCTGTGGGGCCTTGGGCCTTCTCTTGGAAGTTCTGGGTCTGTCTGGCCCAGCTTCAATTTGTTAGGTAATTTTCAGGTTGCAAAGGGCCAGGGCATTCATATGCAAAAGCCTCTGCCCAGCCTGGGTGGGGCGGGGCCTCAGGGAATCAAAGGGCAGAGCAAGCAGCTATGGCTGATCCTCAGCCCTGCCCTAAGGGGCCCAGCATCTCAGTGTCCCAGTAATTGCTGCAAGCACCTCTGAGGGAAAGCCGCCCTCAAGTTCCGATTTCTGCCCTCGAGTTCTGAGTTCTGCCTGCTGCCAGACAGTCCAGTTTCTCCCCATATGAGTCCTGGGTCCCCAGAGACTTCCCAGAACCGGAGTTCAGAGCAGTCGGGAGCTTGTGACTCCCTCCTGATTCAAAAAGAGCCACGTCCTCAGGTGCCAGCCCCTTTCCGCACACTTGAGCCTCCGTACCTCTGCACTTTACTTCCGCAGCTCCTCTGGGTCTCAGTGTGCTTTTCTCTTTCCTTCTAGTTGTAGAATTTCCACTCAGCCAGCCTTCCTGTAGTTCTGGATGATGTCTGTTTTGTCTTTCTGTTGTATTTTTGAAATTGTAGTGGGAGGCAGCAATTTCCGGTGTTTACCTATGTCACCATCTTCGTTTCTCTCTGTAGGATGTTCTTAAGCGACCCCTGTGAAAGGGTCGTTCAACCGCCAAAGGGGTCGCGACCCACAGGTTGAAAACTGCTGCTCTAGATAAAGATTTACCATTATTTTTTTAAAAATATATATTTTTATTGAGTTCAGAGAGGAAAGGAGAGAGAAACAGAAACATCAATGATCAGAATCATTGGTTGGCTGCCTCCTGCACGCCCCCTACTGGGGGAATCGAGCCGCAATTGGGTCATGTGACCTTGACCGGAATCAATCCCGAACCCTTCAGTCTGCAAGACAACACTCTATCCACTGAGCCAAAACAGCTAGGGCAAGATTTGCCATTCTTGAGATTATTTAAAGGAATATAATGTTCCTAAGGGGGCACTTCATCCTTTTAGTCATTGAAAAAATTTTATAAGGTGCCTTCTATGAGCAGGTAATTAATATTCTAGGCCTCAGGTGATCCTGGTGAATTAGACAGAAGTGTTCATGACTTTCTGAAAGGAGAGACAGAAAGTAGACAAATACAATAATACAGTTTGAGTAATAACATATATCATGAGATAAATACATAAAGCAAAAAGGAGGCAAGAGAGAGAGAAATAAAGAGAGAGAGAGAGAGAAGCAATGGGAGGACAAGCACCTCTAAGGAGGTGGCATTTGATCAGAAATCTGAATGGATGAGGGAGCAGGACTTGTGAAGTCAGGGGGGAGAGGTGTAAGAGGAAGGAACAGCAGGTGCAAAGACCCCAAGGAGGGAAATTATATAAGTATTACAATAAAAGTCATTAATAGAGGCAATTTAAAGTCTAGAAGAAAAATATTTACAGCATGCATATGCTTCGGGAAATGTTCCTTGTAAAGTCTTATTCAGTCCTTGGACTACCATGTTTCTTGATGAATACCTTTTCAGTGAGCATTTGTTCTGAACCTTTCTCTTATAACCATGGTCGGCAAACCACGGCTTGTGAGCCACATGCGGCTCTTTGGCCCCTTGAGTGTGGCTCTTCCACAAAATACCACATGCGGGCACGCATGTACAGTGCGATTGAAACTTCGTGGCCCATGCGCAGAAGTTGGTATTTTGTGGAAGAGCCACACTCAAGGGGCGAAAGGGCTGCATGTGGCTTGCGAGCCATGGTTTGCCGAGCTGCAGTTTGCCGACCACTGCCTTATAAGATAACTAGAGGCCCAGTGCACATTTGTGCACTCGGGGGGGGGGGGGGGGGCGGGTCCCTCAGCCCGGCCTGTGCCCTCTCGCAGTCTGGGACCCCTCGGGAGATAACGACCTGCTGGCTTAGGCCTGCTCCCGGGTGGCAGAGGGCAGGCCCAATCCCTAGGTGCAGCCCCTGGTCCGGCTCAGAGCAGGGCCGATTGGGGGGTTGGGGCACCGCCCCCTGTCACACTCAAGGCAGGGTCGATGGGGAGGTTGCGGTGCCACCCCCTGTCACCCACAGAGTAGGGCCAATCAGAGGGTTGGGGCGCTTCCCCCTGTCACTCACAGAGCAGGGCCCATCAGGGGTGTTGGGGCTCCGTACCCTGTCACGCACAGAGCAGGGCCCATCAGGGGAGTTGGGGAGCTCCCCCCTGTCACACACAGAGCAGGGCCCATCAGGGGAGTTGGGGCACCGCCCCCTGTCACACACAGAACAGGGCCGATCAGGAGGTTGGGGTGCCGCCACTGTCGCACTCAGGGCAGGGCCGATGGGGAGGTTATGGCTCTACCCCGTCACACACAGAGCAGGGCCCATGGGGGGGGGGGGTTGGGGAGCCGCCCTCTATCACCCACAGAGCAGGGCCGATTAGGGAGTTGGGGCGCCGCCACTGTCACACTCAGGGCAGGGCTGATGGGGAGGTTATGGCTCTACCCCGTCACACACAGAGCAAGGCCCGTGGGGCGGGGGAGGGCACTGCACCCTGTCACACACAGAACAGGGCAGATCAGGGGGTTGGGGCACCGCACCCTGTCACACTCAGGGCAGGGCTGATGGGGAGGTTATGGCTCTACCCCGTCACACACAGAGCAGGGCCCATCGGGGGGGGGGGGGTTGGGGAGCCGCCCTCTATCACCCACAGAGCAGGGCCGATTAGGGAGTTGGGGTGCCGCCACTGTCACACTCAGGGCAGGGCTGATGGGGAGGTTATGGCTCTACCCCGTCACACACAGAGCAAGGCCCTGGGGTGGGGGGGGAGGGGCGCTGCACCCTGTCACACACAGAGCAGGGCTGATCAGGGGATTAGGGTGCCGCACCCTGTCACACACAGCCGCAGGGCGATCAGGGGTTGGGGAGCCCCCCCCTATCAGGCAGGGCTGATCAGGGGGTTGGGGAACCTTCCTCTGTCAGGAACAGAGCAGGGCAGATAGGGAGGTTGTGGCCCCGCCCCCTGTCACACACAGAGCCGCAGGGGGATCAGGGGGTTTGGGCGCTGCCCCCTGTCACGCTGATCCCGGTGCTGGGAGGCCTCTCGGCTGCGCTGATCCCGGTGCTGGGAGGCATATTACCCTTTTACTATATAGGATAGAGAGGGTGGGGGCCGGCTGGTTTGCCCTGAAGGGTGTCCTGGATCAGGGTGGGGGTCCCCACTGGGGTGCCTGGCCAGCCTGGGTGAGAGGATGGTGGCTGTTTGCAGCTGGTCACACACTCTTCAGGGTGGGGGTCCTCACTGGGGTGCCTGGCCAGTCTGGGTGAGGGGCTGATGGCTGTTTTCAGGCTGGGGGTGACTGAAGCTCCCAACTGCTCCTTTTTTTCTTTTTCTTTTTTATTCTGGGCCAGCTTTAGCTCTGGCTCCAGCTCTGAGGCCTCTGCTGCTGAAAGCAGGTATCTGGTTTGTTTGGGTTCTGTAATCGAAACACTGTCTCAACTCCAGCTCTGAGATCCCGGCTGGCTGAAAGCAGGTTTCTGGGGTTTTGTTTAGCTTCTATATTTGTAACATAGTTGCTTAGAGTTGCAGCTCAGAGGCCCGCAAGGCAGGCAGGGAATGTTGGAGTCCTCCATCACTGAAGCAAGCAAGCCTCAAGTCAGTTTCCAGCTGCCTGGCTGCCAGCCGCCATCTTGGCTGGCAGTTAATTTGCATATCGCCCTGATTAGCCAATGGGAAGGGTAGCGGAGGTATAGCTAATTACCTTGTTTCTCTTTTATTAGATAGGATGTTTGAGCTTCCAAGAGCCCTTTGAAACCAGGTGATGCTTGCAGGGTGCTTAAGAGGTATGTGTTGTGACACATAACCTGCATGACCTGATGCTGGTGCTATTTGTGAGTTTGTCATGCTTCCCGAGTGGAGTGGAAACTGCCTTGGGCCTGGGCTTTACCTTTACCTTTGTATACTGGCCACTCCTCAGTGTGGGTCTTCCACACAGTAGATGCGCAATAGCTATGTATTTAAAAAGTGCATACATATAATAAAACACAAAGTATTTAGTGCACATCCAAGCAATTCCCTGCCCCACTCAGATTCCCACCAAGTTCACCCACAACAAGTGGGTGCTGTCTTCACAGAACCATGCTTTTTGGAGACACCACTTGATCCAGACCAGAATTTTTTATTCTCTCTCTCTCTCTCTCTCTCTCTCTCCCTCTCTCCCCCCTACCCCCGCTCCCTTCAGTTCATCATATTCTAGGCAAAGATGAATTTCTCTGCATTCTGTGGCCAGCCCTGTTCCTTTCTCTTAGAACAGTGGTTCTCAACCTTGGCTGCACATTAGAATCACCTGGGAATCTTTTTAAAATCCTGATTTCTGGGCCTTATCCTCCAGAAATTCTGTGTCTTTGTTACTAATGTTGTGGCCCCACCCCATAACAAAGAAACGGAATTTCTGAAGGATGAGGCCCAGAAATCAGGATTTTAAAGAGATTCTCAGGTGATTCTAATGTGCAGCCAAGGTTGAGAACCACTGTCTTAGAATGTCCTTACCAATAAGCCAACCATTGTGTTTGTATTGACCACAGCTAACAAAATAGAAAAAAATCTGACCCCATTTAACGGAAAAGTGCAATAGCAGAGTTTGACAACCTGAGATTTGTTTGAAATAATGTGCTTTAATGGATTAATGGCCTCTCAGCTGAATATGGAGGTCTGAAATAGTGTGTTAAGGGCTAAAATTTGATCACACAGCCTCTGTAAGTCCTAATGCCTCTAGGATTTCACATAACTTTTCTAACTTTGTACATTCTAGAGGTACTGGAATTTCTTTACATTTGTAATATACTAGTGACCTGGCGCACGGATTTGTGGACATTGAAAGGAAATTAATTAGAAGGTGGCCAGTGGGGCGGGACTGGGCAAGATGGGCCGGACACAACCTGGAGCCAACCTCCCTCAGTCCCTCTCTGGCAAGCTAGCTGCACCTGGAAGAGCCACACTCAAGGGGCCAAAGAGCCGCAGAAGTTGGTATTTTGTGAAAGAGCCGGTATTTCGTGGAAGAGCCACACTCAAGGGGCCAAAGAGACACATGTGGCTTGCGAGCCGCAGTTTGCCGAGCTGCAGTTTGCCGACCACTGCCTTATAAGATAATGCACCTGGGGCAGCATTGGGGTGTGGAACACAAATGCAAGTGTGCAGGAAACCAGATTTGGGGCTGGCAGCAATAACAACCCATAGCCGAAGGTGGAATAGCGCGGCCCCTCCTCTCTGGTTCCGGGATGTGTCACCCGAGAACCACCACTGCCAAGTCACCACAGCTTGGCAGCTCCTGCGTTGAGTGTCTGCCCTCTAGCGGTTAGTGTGCATCATAGCTACTGGTCAGATGGACACTTAGCCTTTTATATATATAGATTAGTGACTTTGGTGAAAAAATCCCTTTTAATCAGTTTTGAAAAATAATTCAAATGCCATGTATTTTTCATTAGTATACAAATCTCTAGGTATTGCCTGCCCATTTCATTGTCAAGTTAATAATCCCAATATGAATAATAATTGCCATTTATTAAGCTCCTACTATGTGCCAACCATTTTAAATATTTCACCTTTAATCCTTAAGTCAACTCTGTGTAAAAGACGTTTTTGCCCTAATTTTATTTATTATTTATTATTATTATTATTATTTTAATCTTTATTGTTGAAAGTATTACAGTTGTCCACTTTTTCCCCTCACTGACCCCTTCTAGCTCACCCCTGCCTCCAGCCCCAGGCCTTCACCACACTATTGTCTGTGTCCATGGGTTATGCATATATGCTTACAAGTTCTTTGGTTAATCTCTTCCCACCCACTTACCTACCCTGCCTTTCCTCTGAGATTTGACAGTCTGTTCCATGCTTCTATGTCTCTGGATCTACTTTATTCATCAGTTTATTTTGTTCATTAGATTCCAAATATGAGTGAGATCATGTGATACTTGTCTTTCTCCGACTGATTTATTTCACTTACCATAATACTTTCCAGATCCCTCCATGCTGTCTCAAAGGATAAGAGAACCTTCTTTTTTACTATGCATAGTATTCCATGGTGCAAATGTACCACAGCTTTTTTAGCATCCTCATTTTAAAGATGTGGAAATTGAGGCCCAGGAAAACTTAATAATTTACTCAACTAGTGAGGAATGGAGCTTGGGATTCAAAGCCTATCTGCTGGGCTCTGAAGCCCATGTTTTGTTTTTTCCTTAGTTTGTCACAAGCATCTCATTTATTTTCTTATTTAAATTTTTTTTTTTTTTGGTATGAGAACAATTAAAGTCTCTGACTCTAATAAAGAAAGTGTTAGGTCTGATCAAATAATTGAGTAACTGGCTTTTCAGGCCATTTCACTATGGACATTCCGTTTGCTGAGACCACATTTCACTTGTGGTGATCACATTCCATTATCTCCACTCTGGGTATGCACAAATAATTCTTCGCCCAGAGAAAGCCCGCCAAAAGTCCTTTAAAAGCCGCTGATTCCTGTCACTGGGTTCTGGAGCCATCCAGGCTCAGCCACCTGGTGTGCGGATGATTGAATAAATTCATAATCCCTCATCACTCTGACCTCATGCGTTCCTCCTTCAGCGACCTAACAGAAAGAACTCTGACTTTTCAACATTTATTCAGCAAAACATTTTTTGAGAACCTAATCTTTCTCACATCCTGTGCTAGCTGCTGATGAAACAACATTAATAACATAGGATAACAGAGGCATAGACAGCCAACAAAAACACAGTTGGGATGAGGATTATAGTAGAGCCAAGAATTCAGGATTAAAAGACACAGATGAGGAGTCTTGTTGGGACAATGGCAGTGGAGGAAGGCTGACTGTTTCATTCATGCCTTGAGGGATGAGGAGCATCCACTGGTCAGGGAAAGCCCCGAGAATGACAGAGTGGATGGTGGGATTGAAAGTTGGGACATGTCACAAAAAATGACCTGAGAACTCCACCTAATGAATACTTGGCACTTCTTTTCTAACATTGTTTGGCTTTTCTTTGGTCTTTTACTTTATTGCCTTCCTGATTATTAAAATTATGAATGTTTGTGGTAGAAACTTTGAAAAGTACAAACAAGTATAAAAAAAACCCCCAAAACACAAAATGTCACCCTTGTCTTGTACTGCTAACATAGCCATGCTCATTTTCTTCAAACATTGGAGATGATTTTGACTGTAAAACTTTGCAGTAGGCTTTCTTGCTTAACTACTGATTGTGAAGCTTTATGTTAACATCCCAGTACCATCAAATATGTTGTAGATGTGTCTTTGGTGCTTGCCCACCATGTCCCAATCTTTGGAGTTGCCTTGTACCCAGACCTACTGAATAATAGACACACCTCACCAGTTCTGTGTCCATGAGAGACCCTTTTACCCAGTGGGCATACCTGGCTGAACCATGTGTAGAAACATGACCAAGTTGGGCCTATTATATCTTCTTCCCATAGTTTGGGATTAAGACGCTGAAAGACTGAGTCAGTATGATGGTAATGAGTTCTGGAGCTAAAATTGGCACCAAGACCAATTAAAGCCCCACATACATTGAAGGTATAGAGGAAGAGCGGGCATGGTTTCCTTCAGAAGAAAAGCACAGGAGGTGTGCTGAGGACAGAGAAAAGAGACCAAGTGCATCAGAGAGAGATGGCGATGGAGAGAAGAGCTACCTAATCATTTTCCTCTTCCCATGAGATCTAGCTATACTTCCTGTACTTCATTTCAGTTAGATTCCCCATAAGTTTTCCTTGGGAATAGATAACCATTCCTTTAAACCAAAACATTCTTAACTAAAGCAATTTATTTAACCTTTAGGTGTGTGTGTTTTCAGTTTTTGCTTTTGGTGTTTTGAAAAAAATGTATATGCGTTAACATTTTTAATAATTTGAGACAGCTATTTATCAAATGTTCTATAAAGAAAAAACAATGTTGACAGTTATTATCTTTGATCTTTTTCTTTGTCATTATGTCCATTGAATTTTAACTTAAATATTTTTTCCCTAATCAGAGATTAGGTAAAAATTCACCTATTTTTTTCTGTAGGTATGAAAAAAATGATATAACCTTTCACATTTAAATCTAATCCATATGGAATTAATTTTAATATTTTTGTGAGATGAGGATCTAACTGAAACATTAAAAAAATGCTAGTAGTTAGTTGTCCCAGAATCATCCTCCCCTTTCTCATTGATCTGTGATATCTCCTTGATCGTATGTAGTTTAGATATATTTCCATGGGCCTGTTACTAGGCAACTGTATTTATTCAAAAGAAAATATTTTTTAAAAATAAAGAAAATATTTCTAGCCTATGATAGTGATAATCCCTAGAGAAATCAACTAAATTTAGAAAAAGACAGTGTTAAGTTAGAGGGCTTACGTTACCATGTTATATGATTCCTATGACTTTAACTTCCAGGACTCTGAATGACAAGTTGATATTTATATTGGATTACTTTCATCTTCTTTTGGGGGCAGTTGGGTAACTGACAATTTGGTGATTTCTGAAAGCTCAGTATAGTTTTTTATATTACAGAATTTCAATTTATGAAATTGTGTTTTATTTTAGAAAATACAAACTAACATTTAAAACTGTGTTAGATTTGACCACCTGACAGAGATAACAAGAACATACTGTCATTTTATTCTTTTTGCTTCCATAGTAAATATATCAATTGATTAGGGTCTTTCTTACCACTGAACTTGGAACATTAAAATCTTAACAAAGTGCTCCAAGCAACTAATATTATCACTTGGTATTGCCTGGTAAAACGTAATCTATTTTCAGATTAATTCTAGCAAGCAATATAAATTCCCAGGTAATATAGACCAGGCTTAAGGTAAAATAGCGAGAGAGCTACATTATGAAAATGGTCGGTGTAGATTTAGGGCAGTGTTCTTAAAATTTTTTACTGTTGTCCATAATAATTAAGACATTATGTATTTACATTTAGGCATATAAAGAGAAGGAAAATTGGGTTAAAAGGTTGACATATTTTAGGAAAAATATATTTTATGTTAATTCTGCAATACTGGAATGAAAATAGGTTAACCTTTTAAAAAACCTTTTTTATTCCAGAATAGAACACTTTGGTGTTTAATATTCTCAGGGATTGGTATAATCAGATGGAATGATTTTTTGTCCCAATCTCTTTGTGATTTATCTGAAGGGGGAAAAAAATCCAAATTTTTATTTCCCCGAACTTAAGTAGCCCCTAAAAGCTTAGAATAAACCTCAGTAGAAATTTTCCAATATGTAGAAAAAACTTTGTACCATCATCAATTTTCAGGTCAGGCAATGCTCGCTAAGTCTGTTGTAGATGTATAGGTTTGAGGATTATTATCTCTTTGTATTCCTAATCATTATTTAGTTAAGACAACAATTCTGAGCTGTACTCTAATACTTGCAGGCTGTGTGCTCTTACCCAGCTTATTTAAACTTTCTAATTTGAAACCCTACAATAAGTTTGTATTCCTTAAAAATCTATGTGCTTTTAAACAACTTTGTCAAATTGAATGTCTATTCTTTTAAGAAATGTTGATAATTTAATTTGTTCTCTCAGTATTATATCATATGTTCAAATAAGCTGAAGTGATGCTAAGACAAATTAAACCAAGCAAAGTGAAGTGATGCTAGGAGTATGCTAAACCAAGCAAGGTCAAGTGAAGTTAGGGGTATGCTTAGAGGCTGGAGGAAGATGGAGTGGAGGAAAAACAGGTCAACCTCTCATCTCCTGAAGCAGATTGAACAGCATTTCATTTTATCCTCTGCTTCTTTAGCACTTGGCTTTGGCATTTAAATTAGGCAGAGGGACTATTTCTAGAATTTAATAGCCATTCTTCCATCCTTGTCATTAGGATTCAGAAGTCTCTAAGAGTGCTCCAGAAGTGTACCCTCTGCTAGAGTTCAAAGTAGACATGTTTTATTTTTAGAATTTCAGTTCTGGCAGCTTTTTCTTTTCTGGTAGCTCAAAAGTGAGGAATTCCTGGACTTGACCAGCACACCTTATTAAAGAGAAATACAAAGAGATTTATGATGCTTTTTAAAAATATATATATTATTCTATTTATTCTATTTATTCTATTTATTTATTTATTTATTTATTTATTTATTTATTTATTTATTTATTTATTTTTACAGAGAGGAAGGGAGAGGGATAGAGAGTTAGAAACATCGGTGAGAGAGAAACATCAATCAGCTGCCTCCTGCACACTCCCTACTGGGGATGTGCCCGCAACCAAGGTACATGCCCTTGACCAGAATCGAACCTGTGACCCTTGAGTCCACAGGCCAACACGCTATCCACTGAGCCAAACCGGTTAGGACTATGATGCTTGGTTTTAAGATAAGATGGCATCCATAGAAAAATGGTGATTCTGGCAGGAAAAACAAGAAGACAGTTGGTGATATTTCAGAAGACCTGCTCCTACAGCCCAGAAAGTTACACATACCAGACTTGGAGAATTCCAGTGAGGTAGCCACTGACCTTGGAGTTAAAGACCATGGAAATTTAACCTGCTGTCAAATTTCTATTATTGTATGGAATCATTTTCTCATTGATTGAGGGATAAGGGTGCCAAGTAAAAAGCCTGTGTCTTTCCATTAGCTATAGCCCAAGGCCCAGGAGGCCACGAGCTGTGATGTTTTCTGTTCTTAGCCTTCTAGAGGTTACCTCTAAATATTTATTTCATGGAACTTTCAACGTTCATTTTTTAGCTTATAAATTCAAGATTGTCTTTTAAGTCCTTGCTGTAAAAAATAACTGAAATGACTAATCAGCTCTCATTGACCACTCCTTTTCACTGTACCTTCTCCCCCCTTTTTTCTTTTGTCTCTTTTACTGTTTATACTTTTATTCCTTGTTCTATCAGCTTCAGATGTACTGAATAACTACCCATGGTGTAAGATGTTATGGAGTTGATCCCTTCTACATTCTCTCCCATTTCTCACCCCCTCCCCAACACCTACTGTTCGTCAGTTCTATTATTTTTACATTGCCAAGGTTGACAACATTTACATTGTGAATGGTAACTTTAATTAAGTGATTCATGCCTTATCTACATATTGAGTCTGAAAACCAAAAAGTAATCAGCATCATTGACAATATTATGATATTGCTCAATATTATTCACTGCAGAACCAGCGTGTGGTTAGAGAAGCAATATAATTTATGTTCTTAAATCAAAACTGTTTGAAGTAGAATATTTCAAGTTCCAAGTTCAATATTCTCTTATATTCTGCAAAGTTCTTGTAATCATGCTTCATATTTTTGCCATGACGTTTTGTACAGCATTTTATTTTTATTGGAATTTCTAGTTTCCTTTCATTTTTCTTGTTGACATCAGAAACATAGCCTTCTCCATTATGCACCACCTAAAAGCCCAGCCCATAGATTCTTCAATCAGCTGCATTAGTGTCTGCTCACTTCCAGACCTCCAATTTCAGAGGTCTTTTTGTGGAGTAGCAGCTCCCACATTCATTGTACCTTCTCTCGTGCCTTTTCTTATACTCCAAGTTGTACCCTTTTCTCTTTTTGTTTTATTCATTAGTGTAATCTCATATGCCATTCATTTTCAAGATAATTTACCAAATCTTTGGCCCACTTATGTCCTATTCTTCAGTTCTTAGAACTTTTATGATTTCTATTCTTTTCGTGTATCTTTGTTGTCCTTTCAATGGGTTTGAGAAAGAGAGGGAGGTAAAATGTTTTCTAGATCCAAAATATTGATTTGGGGAGCAACCCAAATTTTTTTTTAATATATTTTATTGATTTTTTTACAGAGAGGAAGGGAGAGAGATAGTTAGAAACATCGATGAGAGAGAAACGTCGACCAGCTGCCTCCTGCACACCTCCTACTGGGGATGTGCCCGCAAACCAAGGTATATGCCCTTGACCGGAATCAAACCTGGGACCTTTCAGTCCACAGGCCGACGCTCTATCCACTGAGCCAAACCGGTTTCGGCGCAACCCAAATTTTTATTTACTGGCAGACATTGATATCAAAAGAGAAAACATGCATCTGAAATTTAAAACTTCCCCCCAGATCTTAACTTAGAGAAGAAGCATTTACTCATGTGCATGAAAGTTCTATTTTAAATTTGGAGGATCGTTTCCATATATTTGATCTCATAACCTACTTGGAATGAAAACATTACCTGAAATTAATGGAATTGCAAAATGTTTGTATTTGTCTCATGTGCCATTATCCTAAGTACTGGGACTAGGAACTCATTTCATCATCAGAAGAAGCTCAATGTCTGCATTCAGAGTTGTCTGGGAGCAGAGTACATTCTTTTTTTTCTTTAAGACTTCTTTATTGTATTTTGGAGAGAGAATAAGGGAGAAGGAGGGACGGAGGGAGAGAGAGAGAGAGAGAGAGAAAAAAAAACATCTATGTGAGAGCAAAATATCCATCGACTGCCTCCTGCACGCCCCCTATCAGGGATTGAACCTGCAACCCAGGAATCGAACTGGCAATGTTTTGGTGCATGGGATAATGCCCAACCAACTGAGCCACACTGTCCAGGGCCAGAGGATAGTTCTTGACAAGGACTTTAAGTGCACCATTTTTTTATTCTAGAAGTCACCAGACAGAGCCAAGGAGTTTGGCTTTTGTCAAATAGGGATCTTTACTGGAAAAGGAGCATGTGTTGCTGTTGGTTGTTTTGAACTGTTGAATTTGTTCCTTCCAGCTTCAAGAATAAAAATTGTGTCCTAAAAAAACCCCAAAAAACAATGTAAAGTCGAGGAAGAAGGTGACATTAGCTGTGGGCTTGTTATATATGGCCTGTATTATGTTGAGGTATGTTCCTTCTTTACTCAATTTTTTTTAGATAGTTTTTATTATGAAAGAATGCTGAATTTAGTCAATTTTTTCTGCATCTATAGATATGATCTTAAGATTTTAATCACTCACATGTTAAGGTGGTATATCATACTTGTTTTGTGTATG
This sequence comes from Myotis daubentonii, assembly GCF_963259705.1. Classification (NCBI taxonomy): domain Eukaryota; kingdom Metazoa; phylum Chordata; class Mammalia; order Chiroptera; family Vespertilionidae; genus Myotis; species Myotis daubentonii. The sequence continues at coordinate 48,763,256 of NC_081851.1, read as the reverse complement.
TGAAATCATCCTTGCATCCCTAGGATAAATGCAACTTCATCATGGTGTCCGATCCTTTTAATGTAATATTGAGTTTGTTTTGCTAATATTTTGTTGAGGATTTTTGCATATATGTTTATCAGGAATATTGACCTGTAATTTTCTTTTCTTGTAGTGTCCTTGTCTGGCTTTGATATCAGGGTAATGCTGGCATCATAAAATAAGTCTGGGAGTCTCCCCTTCTCTTCTATTTTTTGGAAGAGATTAAGATCAGGAATAAGACAAGGAATGAGACAGGAATGTGTATTCTCATCTTGTTTTTTTTTTAATATAGTACTAGAAGTCTTAGCTAGACCAATCAGGCAAGGAAAAGAAAGTAAATTGGGAAGGAAGACATAAAATTGTCTCTGTTTGCATATTACATGATAGTATATGCAGAAGACTCTAAAGAGTCCACACACAAAAACTGTTAGAACTGATAAACACATTCAGTGAAGTTGTAGAAGACAAAATCAATATATAAAAACAGTTGTATTTCTCTACATTAACAACTATCTGAAAGAGGAATTAAGAAAACCCCAATTACAATAGCATCAAAATGGATAAAATACTGATAAATAAATTTAAGGAGGTGAAAGATCTGTACATTGAAAACTATAAAACATTGATGAAAGAAATTGAAAAGATACAAATAAATGGAAAGATCATCTGTGCTCATACATTCATGCATTGGAAGAATACGTATTGTTTAAATGTCCATACTACCCAAAGTGATTTACATATGCAATGCAATTCCTATTAAAATTCCAATGTCATTTTTCACAGAGATAGAACAAATGATCCTAAAATTTGTATGGAACTATAAAAGACCCAAATAGCCAAAGCAATCTTGAGAAAGATGAACAAAACTGGAGGCATCATACTTTCTGATTTCAACTACATCACAAAGTTATAGTAATAAAAGCAGTATATGCAATTGACATAAAAACAGAAAATAGATCAATGAAACTGAATAAAGAGCCCAGAAATAGATTCATGCATGATAGTCAATTAATTTTCAAAAAAGGAGCCAAGAATATACAATGGGGAAAGAATAGTTTCTTTAGTAAATGGTTCTGGGAAAACTGGATATCCACAGGCAAAATAATAAATCTCTACTCCTACTCAAACCATAAACAAAAATAAACTCAAAATGGATTGAATATTTGAATGTAAGACCTTAAGCTGTAAAACTCTTAAAAGAAAACATAGGGGGTAAGCTCTTTGATATTGGGCCAAAAGCCCAGGCAACAGAAGCAAAATAAATGAGTAGGAGTACATAAAACTCAAAAGCTTCTGCACGGCAAAGAAAAAACAAAAACCATTAACAAAATGAAAAGGAAAGGTATTAAATGGAAGAAATATTTGCAAACCACATATCCAATAAGTGATTATTCAAAATATACAAAGAACTCATACAATTCAATAGAAGCAAAACTACTTAAAAATGGGCAAAGGACTTGAAATTTTCCAAAGAAGACATACAAAAAACCAACAGGTATATGAAAAGATGCTCAATATCACTAATTATCAGGGAAATATAAATCAAAACCACAATAATGTTCATTGCAACGTTATTCACGGTGGTCAAGACATGGAGACACCAAAGTGTCCTTCCATTATGGGGGTACGTTCTCTCTTCCGGCGACCAGCGTGGAAAGAGAGAATGAGGGCATTCAAGAATCTTGAGTAGAATTCAACGAGGGCTAAGGAAGAAGGAAAAATGAGACTGAGACAGAAATAGAGGGAAAAGCTGGGCCTGGGTGTGACATCTGACCTCTGATAGATGAACAGAGCCCCAGCACCGGAACCGCATGTTTAATTTATACCCAAATACCAGAAAGTTAAGTCAGTTCTGGGCAGCCCTGCTGGTGGGCGTGATGAGCAGTCAGGAACCCGAGGGCGTGGCTCCACCTCAGGGCCCCTCCCACAGGGCGGGGCCAGTCAGAGGGAGGAGAGTCCTATTGATTCCTGGTGCTTGGCTGGATTTACAATAAATAAAACCCACTCCCCGACACCTGGGCAGAAAAGATAAGAGTCAATGCTGAGAACACATCGCTGTCTTGGTTAGATGTGTATCCAAGGCTTGGCTCTGCCAGTCACCTTGGGTTCAGCTGACAATATTTTAGGAAGCATGCCCATGTGTCTTCCCTGGGGAGCCCTCTACATTCCATAGATGATTGGATAAAGAAGACGTGGTACATATATCCAATGGAATACTATTCAACCATAACAAAATATGAAATACTGCCATTTGTGACTACCTGGATGGATCTTGAGAATATGCTAAGTGAAATAAGCCAGACAATAAAAGTCAAGAACCATATGATTTCGCTCATACTATGTAAAATATAAAACTGGAAGCAACAAGTAAGAAAAACTAACAAAAACTCATAGACACAGAAACGGTATGATGGTTACCAGAGGGAATTGTTGGGGGAGTAGTTAAGAGTAAAGGAAGTCAAATATATGGTGGTGGAAGAAGATTTAACTTTGGTAGTGGGCATACAGATGATGTAGCATAGAATTGTACACTTGAAATACATGTGATTTTATGAACCAGTGCCACCCCAATAAATTTATTTTAAAAAATAAGTAAATAATTTGTTTTTAGATATTTTTAAAAAACACAATAAGATGTGTTTGCACACCAATTAGAATGTCTATTTTGAGAAAAACAAACAAAACAAGAGATAAATGCTGGTGAGAATGTAGAGAAAAGAGAACCCTTGAATACTATTGGTGGGAGTGTAAATTGATTCAACTACCATGGAAAACAATATGGTGGTTTCTCAAGAAATTAAAAAGAGGCCCTGACCGGTTTGGCTCAGTGGATAGAGTGTCAGCGTGCAGACTGAAGGGTCCCAGGTTCAATTCTGGTCAAGGGCATGTACCTTGGTTGCGGGCACATCCCCAGTAGTGAGTGTGCAGGAGGCAGCTGATCGATGTTTCTCTCTCATTGATGTTTCTAACTCTCTATCCCTCTCCCTTCCTCTCTGTAAAAAATCAATAAAATATTAAAAAAAATAAATTAAAAAGAGAACTACCATTTCATCCAGCAAATGTAATAAATAAATAAGTAAATAAATTCACCATCTCAAAGAGGTATCTGTTGTCATGTTCATTGCATAATTAGTCACAGTAGTCACCAGGTAAGGAAACAACCAAAGTGCCCATCGATAGATAAATGAATAAAGAAAATGTAATTACTCTTTATTCATTTATAAGTGAATAAGCCAGATAAAGATAAAGAAAGACAAATACTGCATGGTATCACTTACAATGTGGAATCTTTAAAAAAAGTCAAATTTATAGAAACAGAGGGGAGAATGGTGGTTGCCAGGGGCTGGGGGATGGAGGAAATAAGAGATTGGTAAAAGGATACAAACTTCTAGTTATAAGATGTTAAGTTCTAAGGATCTAATATATAATGGTAATCATAGTTGATAATACTGGATTGTATACTTGAAATTTGATGAGAGTAGAACCCGTGTCTAAAACAGGTAATTATCCGATGTGATGCATATGTTAATTTATGGTGAAAATCATTTCACAATATATATGTATATCAAATCATCATGTTGTACACTTTAAATATATTATAATTTTATTAATCAGTTATACCTCAATAATGCTAAAAAATAAAAGAGAGAATATTTTTGTCTGGAATTAAAACATTAATTTCTTAAACCATATTGACTCCTGCTATATAATTCCCATCTTTGGTTAAATTTGGGCTGACAACAAGGTTAGTAATGGTGTTGGTAATAATGCCACTGTAAGAGGAAGACAGAGGAATATTCTTAAAGAAAAGAATTAGTTGATAATTAGCAGGATTATGTTTGCTCTGGGATGAAGGCTTTGCAATTTGAAAAAGTAAAAAAAAAATTATTCATTGTTTTTTATGTGTAATAAGCTCTTTATTTGTATCAGCCCAAAATAGTAAGTGCTATCATCCTCAATTTACATACGTGGTATCTGAGACTTGCAGAGGTCAAATTACTTGCCCAGGTTCACATAGGATTCAAACAGATTTGTGTAACTTCAAACCTGTGCTATATTAGAGCGTCCATTTTAAACAGCCCTCTCTTCCCTAGAATCGCCCTGGCTCCAATCCCGCTCAGCCAGGATCCAGAAAAATTATTCTTATTTTCATTTAACTATCCAAGAAAAATGTGTTGACTACAGAGCTAGGCATTGTGGGGAAACAGAAATATGAATCAGACATATACCATTCCTCTTTAAGTGGAACAGCAAGAGAGATCTGGCTCTGTAAGTAATTATAAAATGCAAAATAGAAAGTAATAAGTATTATGAGGGTGATGCAGGCAAGTGGGATTTTTCTATATACTCTGAACGCTGCAACGGAATAGACCAATAGAGACCATCCAGTTAGAGCCAAGCTGGGGAGTTCCAGGGCTGATCACTTCTAAGTCCCAGGACAATCAAGACACGGAAACCATTGGCAGAGCCTCTAAACCTGAAAATCCCTTAGTTATTTTTGCATGTTTTGTACTTTGTGGGACCCTTAAACCACACAAACTACATCTGTCTGCATAGAAAGTCCTCCCAGGAACACTGGGCAGAGCCAATCTTGCTCTGATACTGGCTCCAAGATGGAACAGTCTCCGTGGCCTTGTGTGCCTGTAAGGTTCCTCTGAGTATTCAAGAAGAGGGAAGAGGCTTATTTTCCTACTGACCTTGTTCTCTTACTTTGGAGCTTCAATCATTTCATGTTAATTTTTGGTGACCCCTACACTGGCCGCCCCTAACATTTCAGCACTGGGGATGAGAGGACAGACAGAGGCCCACACACCATTTTTCTACATGCATAGAGGGTTCAAATCAAGCTAACAAACTGTGAAATGAAATACGTTCTTTCTACTCTGACAGATGTACCTTCGTAATGTCAGAATAAAATTAATGTGGGTGAAGCCATGGTTTTTATATAATAAAAAGGTTGGCATGACATTAAAGATGACTAAATGTAATTATCACTGTGCATGTCCTGGTATTATGGGTTAATGTCTGATTGAATAAAACACATGCATATTTCATCAATTATAATATATTTATTCTGTAAGATATCTCTTTATAGCAAAATCACTAGTTATGTTGTTTTACTTAATATTTTTCATAATTAAAGTGCTGTTTATAGAAATGAACTAAAGGATTAGAGATAAAATGTAATTTTCCTCAAAAGTATAAAATTTCATTACATTTTGAAAAAATATCAATTGGAGTATATGTAAAGATGAAAAATTAAAATTATCATGTATGTTTTAAAAATTACATTCACCCTAAAATATTCAAGATTTATTAAAAATAATAGGTAAAAACCAATTGTAATCAATGAATATAACAAATTTTAGATAAAGCTGGCATTTAAATTTTACTTTTACATTTGGCTATTTTTCATAAATATAAAAACACCACAATGTTCATTTGGTTGTCAATATAATTTTTATTATACTTCACATGTATTATGTCCATATCTACATAAGGATAAATTCAAGAGTAACAAGCATTGCTTAATATTGTGAAATATTCTTCAACTTCTGTCTGCGACTATTGCAAATACTAGTATCGTGCTGATTGTGAATACCTCCAGAATCACAATTTGTTATCTGAAGAGAAGCAATACCTCTCAGTTATGTTAGGATCACATTCATTCAGTCTGAGAGGGAAGGTTTAATAAGGGAATTAACTTGTCCTTTCTCTTGCCTAAGAACTTCTGTTGCTCACATCCTCCTCTGTTCTGAAGCAGTGTCCATTTTGACCTTTGCAGCGACACAATCCATAAAGCTTCACAGCATTTGGACACACTTGCCTTTTGTTTTGAGGACACAGAACAAGAGATATGGAGAAGCGTAAGCAGTGAGACAGAAAGCTTAGGGTTCTGGGTGTAGGTGCTGAGTATCAAATAGTGAGCTGTGAGCGAGACTGTAATGTGTTTTAATACATTGTGTGTGTAGGTGTATGTATGTGTGCATGTGTATGTGTATCTGCAGGTGTGTGCACATGTGTGACTTACTAGTATACTAGGCCCTCTAAAGAGTTCTCGGTGGGAGATGTCACAGACCATGAGCACCCTGAGAGCAGAGAGAGATTGTGTTTTATTCATCTTTGTAGCCACAGTGCTCAGCTCCTTGCCTGGCATTTAGTACATACTCCATGGACACTTGGTGAGTTGAAGGATGAAGTATTGCATGATGAAAGCTTCAGGAAGTGTTTCCTTCTCCTTTCTTCAAAATTTATGGGCTATACACATTTTAGATCCATCTCAGGAACACAGATTCATAACAGGGCAGGTCCAAAGTTCTTTCCTGGAGCTCAGTTACTACGGAAGATCTGACCCAGAGACAGCCCATCTTGATCTTTGATTATAAACCTAAAACTGTCCTAAGGTGCCTCTTTAGATGTCATTAGCTGCATATCATGTAGATTTCCATGATTTCTCCTCTTTCTTATTCTTTGCACTAAGATAGCTTTTTGGCCAGTGTTTATGCCTTTGGGAAGGAAAAACAAATAGAGAATCTGGTGGAGGTTGTCTCCCTCTTTGTGAATCTAGTTCAACTGCCAGTGCTTTCCCCAAGCCCCTTCAGAAATGGAACCTCAATAGGCTGATTCTGGACTGTGGATCGTAAGCCAAGCACTGGGCAGGAAGCAGGAAGAACTGCATTCTATACTCTCTCTGCCATTCGTTAGCTGTATGACCTTGATTTAACTTCTTGGGACCTCAGATTCCTCATCTGTGTAATTAAGGGATTTGTAGTAGATCCAAGGTCACACCTGTTAAAAAGTTATGTGGTTTTAATAGGATAATTGAGCAAAATATTTTCTAGGTTTTACAGAATTTGATGACATAACAAGGACCTTTAGGACTGTTAGGTGGGTAGGCAGCAGGTTGAATAGATACTTCCAATGTCTATATGGCTCTCGGGCTCTGGCTAAGTGATATTTGTTCATTGGCTCATTAAGAACAAAGACAATCTATCTGAAAACCATCCATGTGAGGTGCTGAAGCTTCAAAGATGAATAAGCCAAGTGCCTGTTCTCAAGAAGCACGCAAATAAGCAATTTTATTAGAATGTGATGACTGGTATTTCTGAGGGTTTTTTGAAGTGCAGGGGAAGGCACAAAGAACACATGGGTGTCTGTTGAAGAAAAGGGGGGTCCAGGAAGGCCCCACATGAGGAGATCCTTGAGGGGAGTAGTAGGCTTATTTTCATCTCTAAGCTCCCTAATAGCACAAGAGCGGTTGGGGTGGTAGCTTTTGATGAGTCTGCTCTTTTGAACAAACCAATATGACATCCATGATTGGACTTTCACAGAGAATGAGCCAGTGAGCATCAGATGTTGCTGTGGGCATTTGATTCATGTGCTTTTCTATGGCAGCGGATGGTTCAGGTTTCAAATGGTGCCTATTTTCCTGCAGTGGGCCCAGGGGAGGACAGACTGTAGAGCAGAGTCTTAGAGATGGATTTACAGGCACATTGCTCAAGCAATCAGATCACTTGTCTCATTAGCAGTGGTGAGAATGGCTACAGGTAGAAGAAGGAAGAGGCCAGAAATGCTCGATATGCAAATGATTTCATAGTCATAGATTCTGGACTCTGACAGGGGAAAATTTCCATGCCTGCTTATGAATGATTTCAGCCAGGGAACTCAATATTGAGTCTGCATCTAGCAAGTTCTCAAGAAATACTCTATGCATCAACAGTGACTAAATGCCTACTGTGTAACAAGGACTGTTGTAGGCACTTAATACATAGTTGTGGAATAAATTAATTTCATTTAACTAAAAAATGCAGAACAACCAAATAACCTATGTGAGCATTTGGTTGCCATGAAATAGTAATGAAATATTGATTAACCTCTAACCACACATTATGTAAATGCATTCCTCCCTGAATATGTAGCTTGCTGATGCCATCCAAGGGAACAATAACTTTCATCTTTGTCAAATGTTTACTTGTTAAGTAAAAGAGGAAATGAGATTTGTTTGGCTTTCTATCAATATGGGGTACACTTCTAGTGGTCTTGCTCTATGGTTTGTCTCTTGTATCAGACACACATATTTGGGATCACCTATGCAATACTGCAGATCTGGAGACCAAATGTAACATTCTAAATAGATTAAAGGCAACAGAACTTCCTTTCAATAATTATATTGTGGGGGGTGGGGTGGGATTCTGGAAGGTGGGGTTGGGAGTGTTTTCGAGGCAGACTGAATCATTTTAGGACTAAAAGAAGGCAAACCTAAACATGAAAGTCTTTTTATTATATTTGGAAAATTTGAAGAAAGAAAAAGAAATAGCTCTGATGTACTGTTCATATCTTAATTTTTTTATTATAAGGATATAGTATTCTTTGTAAATGACATTTGAATACTGAAGTTTTTTATTATGAGTACTCCACTTTTTTTGTTGTTGTTTTGGGAGAATAAAGAGTTTATCAGCCTTAGTTTTTAGCCACTTAATGTATAATTTTGGCATTTGAAAATCCACTAAAGGTAGAAAGGCTCTATTTGTTGTGTCAGAGAAAATTGTCTCCTCTGATATCACCCAGACCAAAATATCACAATTATGAGTCCAAGGTCTCCAGATCAATCCGAACTCTGCCTTGTGACCAGCCCCTTTTCTTCCAAAGCACTCATAGAACTTTTGAATAGGACCCAGTGGAACAACACTCTATCTGAAAATGGCCAAAGCAATTATCAGTAACATATTGGACAAAGATAGAAATTAGCTAGAAAATGAGAAATGGAGGGAAGGAAACCTCATAGCAATATCAACCAGCTTGTGCTTATCTGGCCAAGGAAAAAAGTTGATTGGAATGGATTTTTAAGCAGCTAAGTTCATCTTCAGCTCAATGTACTGATGATGCTAATTCTGTACACTGTTAAGGGCTGGCTACATCTGTACTCCAAACTTTCTGCCTTTTATTGAATTTTGTCTCACCCTTATCCTGAATTTGAATTTTACCATCCTCTTTCCATTCTGTTTCCATCACCATTTCTAGCTGGCCTTTCCTTATAAATTGGGCACCAAAAGAAAAATTAAAAAATTATATCTTAATGATGACAGGTGTTTCTGAGCATGTGACCATTTGCTGGCTAAGGAATGAGGCCATAAGTTAGAAACAGGTAGAAAAAGGGAGAGAGAAGGAAATGACAATCAGTAAAACAGTCTTTACTGATCAGATTCTTAAGTACTTGCATAATATCAGGAAGAATAATTAAGCTTCTAAAATTGTGCAATTTAAATTAGTTGTGTCATGGTGGTGGAGGTGCTCAAATCAAGGTCAAAGGTCATTTGTTCACTTGGGATCCAACTAGAAATTAAATAATGGGTATTTAACTTCTTAAAAGAATTTATCTGTGGTGAGTCCAATCTAATCTAACCTGGTTTTTAATCTCCAAAAGCCATGGTGTGAGTGAAGCTTGGAATTGTGGTCTTAGGGTCTATTTTTTTAAATATAAAAACCCCTGTGTAAAAGGGATACTTGAAAAGACAGAGAACTAAAGTCTCCCCCATCGTCCTGGAAATATATAGCACATCAATATTTTCTAAAAACTTTATTCCTTTCTTTATATGTAAGAATAATTCCATGGTACGTACTGGTGAGCTGACGATGCTGCAAGCAGATGAATTAAGTCATATACATATGGACCTGAGAGGATGTGGGGAGTGAACTTCTCAGGGGCAAGTTCATGTGTGCGGCTCCACAGCCTCCCCACAAGCGATTTCACTTCCTCTGCATCAGCTCCCGCGAGCCCTGTGTACTGCGTGTGAAGGACTCCCAAGCAGGTGGATGGAATGCTTTCCCTTGGAGAAAAAGGTACAGGTCAAGTCAGGAGTGAGGCAGTGGTTCTCAACCTTCCCAATGCCACGGCCCTTTAATACAGTTCCTCATGTTGTGGTGACCCCCAATTTCATTGTTACAAATTGAACATAATTAAAGCATAGTGATTAATCATAAACACAACATGTAATTATATATGTGTTTTCCGATGGTCTTAGACGACCCCTGTGAAAGGGTCATTCGACCCCCCCAAAGGGGTCGCAACCCACAGGTTGAGAACCTCTGAGTGAGAAGTTTCACTACACGGGACTAGGAAATTGGGAAAGATTTTTCGTGTATTTCTTCAGATTCTCTGCTTTGTTCATTTGCCAAATGAACTTAGGGCTGTGATGGCTTTATATATAAAAGACGGCGGTACAAGAAAGAGCATCATCTTCGGTGTAAGCAGATCTGGCTTGGAATCCTTACTGTCTCGCTCACTATCATAGTGACCTTGGGAAAATCCCTGACTGGGTTGAGCCCCTGTAATTTATAAAGTGGGGACCACAGTGATGACACTTCTCTTTAACTCTTTGTCGTGAGGATAAAGGAGGGTGCAGGGGTGAAGTCCTGAGCTAAGCAAGGATTTTACTGAAAGAGCGCTCAAATGCCTACTTTGAACCTTTGTCCCTTCCTAAATTCTCTTTTCTTTGCAGAATAATGAAGTTAAGGAATATGCTCTCTTGCTTTCTGTACTATGTCCTCCCAATCTTAGCCCCTTGTAAGTCCTTGAAAAAGAATAGGAAATTAAATTAAATGTACTACTGAAGTTAAAAAAGAAAGAAAAATAATAGGAAAACTTAAGAGTTTAAAAAAGTAACCAATGTGTTTGTGCTGTTGGCCTTTATCTTCAAGGCTAAGCATCTTGGTTCAGCCACAAGCCCAGCTACCTACCAGCAGTCCTGGTGCCCCACTTGAGGCTGATTGGAAATGTAGTTCGATTGAGAATATTCAGTTCTTTTTTGTGCTCCCTAATTCCAACCCAAGTGTCTTTTCAGAGTAGTTTACTGAAGTCCTATCACCAGGCATTGTTATAGACGAGGCAGAACGCCTGGAAAGAGAAGCTACTAATTTGAGGCTAAGTGAGGAAGTAGGAAGCCAGCCATTCCATTATACCACCTTGTGTTTCCTTCAATCCACTGAACAAAGGGAAGAACAGGCATAAGTCATGATTTGAAGAGTGGGGGAGAGTAGGAGGAGTAGACATTAAGTGAAAACTTATTTTTTTCAGCAATAAAAATATTTATACAAACATATGTACATATTATAATATGTGCATGACAAAGTATATAATTAGCTTTACAAGTTCCTCAGTTGCTCAAGACAAAAATGCTACCTAGAATTGGGAAAATCTGAGAAAAATTTTATTAGATACCTTTGGTACAGCTCTAACTCTTGCTTTAATTTAAATTATTTAATTTAATGTTAATTAAATCTATAGAAATTAAGACTAGAGGAACTATTGAACTTCAAATACTTATTTCTTCATCTCAAGAAATATTTCACAAGAGGGCTTTCTAAAGTTAAGAAAACACAAAAAATAAGGATGTTGGAATTAAAAATATTAGTTACATATTTTAATTTTCAACATTTTAAATTTACTCCTTGCAATGAAAGAATAGGAGAATAATATTATCACACATTTTCACAATTTTTTCTGTTTTTTTATCTTTAATTTTTGTGTTTTATTATTTTTACATTGTTTGGCTTTATGACATTACATTTTTTCCCCTATAACTTTAATTTACCTTTGTTTATTAGTTAATATTTAGGTGGACTGAATGCTTACCATTAGTGTTTTTTTTAAATCAAAACTTCTCTGTTTCTGAGTTTTAAATTTTGACTACAAATGAATTGGCAGGTTGTCTATCTAGATTTTTTTCAGCATGCTCCCTCAGTACTTTCACAGTTCATAATGCTTTTATATTTGATTGCCGTCTTGGGTATAACATTATTGGGTCATGCTATTTTCACCTCAGAACAATTGGTCCATTGTCTTACAGCTTTGATTGATCAAAGGAAGCCTGATTTTCATCCCTTGTAGGTTTGCTTTTTCTCTCCAGTTGCCTGAAATTGTTTTATTCCTGAAATTCAGGAGCTTAGTAAAGAGAGTTTCTTGGTAAAGAGAGTCTTGTATTACATTTTCTTAGAACACATGTTCTTTTCAACTATAGATAATTGTAAAATTTTTTCAACTCAGATAAACTTTATTTTTAATTTTGTGTTTTTAATACTTAACATTTAGTCCACATATTAGTCTTTTTCAGTAATATCAGTTATCCTATGTCTTTTATATCAATTGTATTTTTTATTGCTTTATCTTTTTAAATATGCATGTACCCTAATTATCTCAAGCCTTTATTATATGCCATAATTTGATTATCAGTGATATTTGTACAGCTCCTTGCTTTTCCAATCTTTGGTTATTTCTTTAATTATACTGCTTCCACGGGTTTTCAATTTGCTTCCACGGGTCTTCATTTTCTTTTTCTTAACACTTTTGTTTCATCATTTTATCTCTGACCCACTATTGAATTAATATTCTTATTAAGATGTTTTGTGTCAAGAAGCATTTCCGAGAAAAGTTTCTTGAGATATTTCTTAAAGGGTTTGTTTGTTTTTCTTTTGGATGATTTGGATAGTATGCTTCCTTCTTCTCTGACTATGAAAAAAAATCTTCCCCTAATGGGGTTGAAATGAAAAGCCCACAATTATGTTGAGACACCTGCATGTTATGATTATGATTTTGTAAACAACATCTCAGATAAAAATTAGGAGAGCAAGAAGGATTTGTATACAACTGGAGTGAACCCAAGCATCTCCACAGAACTGATACCAAGCCATCAAGTGTTTCCTTATCATGGCTTGTTAGTTTTCTATTCCCATTCTGTTCAATTCCCAGGCCTCTTACAGACTTTGTATACTTTTTGTGGAGTCAGAGAACATTTCTAATTTTAGCTTCTGGTTTGCTTAAGCACATGTACTACCATAGGAAAAAAATAAGAAATCTTTCTTTCACCCACGTTTTCTTTGTATGTTACCTAGAAAATGAATACATTAGAAATCTCTATATTAAATTGGCATGTGTTAGGAATCTTCTTAGAGAGTAAGCAACTTACCAAACATCAGAAGCTAAAAAATATCTAATTAATCTAGTTAGGTGGAAAGAAATAAATGAGGAGTTAAGTCTTTCAAACAGAAACAGTAACGCATTTATAGGGAAAATTCAAAGGCTTAAGGTTTATATGGTATTTAAACTGAATTCAAGTAATAGCAAGACTCCCTGGTCAGACCTTGAGATCTGTGAGCCCAGCCCTGGTGGCCACTCAACAAATATAATAGCATTGGATTGTGTCTTCAGGAGGGAGAGGAGCTGAAATATTTAGCAGGAGGGAGGTGAGTGGATCAACTCCTGTGGATTACTAGGTCGTCTTCATGCTATGACTTCCAAATTCATGTCTGGTCATGTTTATCAGCTCCGGGCTCACATACCCATTCACCTTTTTGACACATCACACTTGTCAGACATCGCAAAATTAATGTGTCTTCATTCTCTACTCCCTGCTTTGTATCTTTCCCATCTCATTAATGACACCTCCATACACTGCCATATTGACTCCACAGAGAAACTCAGAAATCACCCTTGATAGTTTGTTCCCTCATCCTGCTTCATCCTTGATCATTTTTCCCTCATCCAACTTGCTTGGTGGCCTTCCAACAGCAAATCCTGTCAGTCCTCTTCCTGATTCAGAAGCATGCCTGGAAGCTACCTACTTTTTCCCCCTGGTCCTGGCCACCATCAGCTTTCATTTACATTAAGGCAACAGACTCCAAATTTACAATGTTTTCCTCTTTCCAAACCTAACCCATGTGTCACTTGATGGCCAACCTAATCTTTCAGAGCGGGCATCTGATTGTGTTACTGCCATGAGTGAAATCTTTCAACAACTTTCAACATGTTTAAGATAAAGTTCAGGCTCCTTTTGAAAAATAAATAGAGAAGCTGGATACAAAGCTCTTTGAAATCTGGCCCCAGCCCATCCTTCACCCCACTGGCTGTCCTCCTTCCCCACGCACACCAGGCTGTAGGCCCCTGAGTTACAGCGTCTCAGGAGCTCTTTCACCTCTTCCTTAGTGGGGACAGCCTTCTCTCCAGTGGTCTCCATCTCAGCCTTTTGTTTGTTCTCTTGTTCTCTTCATCATACTTTTTTACCCTTCATTATACTGCAATTATTTTATCCATTTGCTTGTTTACCTATTTCTTGTCTGTCTTTGCCTGCTAGTATGTAATGACTCTGAGGAAAGGGACCATCTTTGTGGTCCTTCTCTTATCAGCAACACTTAAAGGGAACCCAGTAAATATTTATTTATTTAGAATAAGTAGGCACATTGTAGGCTCTGCAAAGGGAAAAGCCTGAGCTAAGACACTGGCAGAATTTATAAAATTATGAATAAAAAATTGCAGTTTGGTCACCAAATCCCAAAACACTGGGCTGGGGAAACTGCCTTTGACATTTCAGGGAGGTGATTTTAGAACAACAAACTTGTGAGACATTAATTAAGAGGTAATCTAAGGAGGATGTATAAATGAATGGGAATGAATATAAAAAAGATTTGGACAATTTTGCAAATGGCAGTATCATAAAAGGCCATCAAATGAGGTCGGGATGACAGGAATTGTTATAGTTGAAGGCCAGGGAAGATCCACCATCCATCCCCTTTTCTGAAGGTCATAGCTCTTGTTAGTCTGGGTTTAATTCAATATGTACCAAAGCAACCACTATGATTTATGTTTTATTTTAAACTGTGAGCTGTACTAAGTGCTTTATCCTCCAAACTCTATTTGGTGGACACTCCCTTTACACTGGTTAGGGGGCAAAGGCTTGAAAAATGTAAGTAACCATCTGTAGGTCACATGTGGTAAGGGAAGAGCCTGGAAATTAAAACAGTACTGTTACCAGAGCCCAGTTCCTACTTCCTGTTCTGATCTTAATTAAAATTCAGCATGCCAAGCCTTAGAGAAAATGGCAAGAAAGAGACATTTGCCTTTAGCTTTTACTTTTCCATCCGTTATCCTTACCCAGCCCCTTTGCCCCCAAGATGGAGTCCCTTTAGAAAGAATGAAAGCTTATAAGTCATTAACACCTTAGCATGAATTAGCTAATGATCTTCAGGGAAACCACTGACCTTTGGGAAGTGAAAATATTTTGACCAGAGGCCTTCTCCTCCCCCTCAAATGCCAGAATCAGAGCTGCAACTCTTGGGCCCATGCTGGCTAATGAGCATGTGCAGGCAGAAGAGCTCAATAAAGATTGACTGATTTATTGATTGATGGGGAGCAAGGCTGAAGGTAATCTTCTCTTGCAGCTGCTCCTTTTCTTCCACATCTCTGAAGAAGCGTGTTTAGCTTCATCCAACATCCCTGCACATTGCTCACCCTACTCTTTGAACTAGACCTTACTGGGAGTTTGGTGTGAATTTAATGGTGGCAGAGAGCTATCTAGAGACCCCCCAGAGAAAAGGGGCCAAACCTCCAGCCCCGGTGCTAGGATCCTGGCAAGGCAGGAATCTCCATATCACATAAGGGAAGCTGGCCATGGGCTTGCCCACTGCCAGAGGAGTGCAGGGAAGCAACCTTAAGTCCCCAGAGAAAGGACTTTTTGAGGCAGCTCCAGGCTCCCTGCCTCTGTGTGAAACTGAAGTTGCTGGAAAGGGCTCTGAGACCCTGGCTTGTGGGAGGAGAGGTGGCACTGGTTCTCCTTGCAATGGGCTGGAAGGGAGAGAAGCCAGCCTCAGGGCAATGCTCCTGCTGGTAGGTGGAGAGTGCCTGGCCTCCGGCATGGAGCGGACATGCAGGGCCTCACTTGGGCTGAGAGGCTGCCTGCCACCAGGTGCTGAGGTGCAGTGAGGCTGTGGCAAAGATGGCAATGGTGACGAGGTTGCCCACAATCAGGAACATTTGTCTGTAAGGCCCAGATGGCATATTGTATGTTTAGTTCTGGGGCTGCACTTTGCAAAGGACACATAACAACTACCGCATGCACATAGAATGAAGAGGGACTTACACATACTGTCATATCAGCCACCATGAAAATAACTGGGGCTGGTTATCCTCACCACAGTGGGAACTAGAGAGTACCTGCCAGCCAACTTAAAATACTGGTAGAGTTGTCATACTGAGGGCGACTTTGACCTTTCTCTCTCCAGTGGTTGGTTATTAGGACAATGAATAGAAGGTACAGAGAAGGAGGAGTTTCTAAAAGAGGTTTCTTATAACCATGGCCATCTGAAAGGGAAAAGGTCATTCCCAGAGGTGTGGTGAGCTGCTTATCACTGGCAGCATTCAAGAGGCTGAGGGATGAGCATGGGCTTTGTATAAGGTGCTCAAGCGTCTGATAAGAGATTAGTCTAGAGTCTACTCTAGACCATGAAGGGACAGGGTTCCTGGGCACTGGATTGCATGCCCCAGCAGCGACACAGCCCCGGCGCCTGGGTCTACCTCTGGGTCTCCTGCTGGGGCCTGGCTGCGTCGCCCGGATCGTGTGCCCCAGAGGCAACGCAGCCCCAGCCCCTGGGTAGCCTTCTGGGTCTCCTGCTGGGGCCTGTCTGTGTCGCTCCTGGGGTCCAGATGGTGTCCCCAGGCAGCTATGCAGCCTGGCCTCTGGCCCCGCCTCTGGGTGTTCTCCCATCACTGGTGATCAGTGATCTGAGAAGCCAGGCGGGGCAGGGAAGAGGCAGACACCCGCCTCTTCCCTGCCCTACTCAGCTTCTCCGATTACTGGCCCAGGGCCGACAAAGGCAGCCAGGTTCTCCTATCACAGAAGCCGGCAAAGGCGGCCTGGCTTCTCCGGGCAAAGGCAGCTCGGTTCTCTGGCTCTTGGCTGCCACCTGGGCTTCCGATTGCAGTCAGCTGAAGGCGGCTTCTTCCCTCCTTCCCCTTTCGCCTCCCAGCATTGTGCCTATGTATGCAAATTAACCGCCATCTTTGTTGGCAGTTAACCGCCATCTTGGCTGGCAGTTAATTTGCATATCGCCCTGATTAGCCAATGGGAAGGGTAGCGGATGTACGGCTAATTACCATGTTTCTCTTTTATTAGATAGGATTGGTGTTTTGTAATGATAATATTTTATAATATATAAGTAAAATTAAGTTCACCTGCTTCTTTTCCTTTTTTATTTAAAAAAACCAAACAACTGAAGCTACTAGAAAATTTAGAATGACATACGTGGCTCACATTTGATATCAATTGGGTAGTGCTGCTCCAAACCCAGGATGAATATTTCTGTTCATTTTCTTATTTAATCCTCACAGCTATTCTGTGAGGTAGGTACTGGTATCACTCCTGTTTCATTCATGGCAACAGAAGAATTTGGGGGGATGAATAATCTGCCTGAGGCCTCACAGCTCATACGCTGCTAACTTGGGATTTGAACCCAGGCCCCCAAGACTGTGGCCATGCTCTCCTTCTGCTTTATGCTGCTTTATAGACATCATCTTTAGGGAATTGCTGCTACGCTGTAAAATGCAGAAGGAAGGAGCATGAGAAATGATTGTGGAAATGCTGATAGCAGCTGAACTACTTAATTAAAAATGCAACAAGCCTCTCAAGTATGTGCCATAGGGGCAGGAATGGACAGTGAATTCAGTGCCAAGTTCACTGCAAAACTGTGCCATCAGAAACGGGAACTTGCAAACCTGGAAGCCAGGAAATGCACTCACAGGGGGATTTTTAAGTTTCAGACATGGAGGGGCATTCCAGGGACAGAACTTCCCCAGGGCTGAGCTCTGTGGGCTGGCTTTAGGCCAAGGTGGGAATCCCTTCTTCCTCATGAAGAGTCCTTCGTATGAACACTTTCTGTGGGGTTGTTTTGAAGCATCCGTCTTATATAAAAACTGCTGTTTGAAATTTTAACCCTGCTATTCCTGGCTTCTGTAGATGCTTGCTGGCTTAAATAATAAGGAAAATAAGACTACTCTCAGAGAGGCCATTAAACCTTCTCCAGACGAAGTTTTCAGTGCTGGCGTCAGGCCAAGCCTTTGGTCAAGGTCTCAAAGCGCCAGCACATAGGGTCCTTTAAGAACTTGCAAAGGGAACCAGAAAAACCCCATATTTGGGAGACAAAGGGGGTAAGATCATATAAATATGAGAAACTTCGTGTGTGAAGACACCCAGAATTTGAGAAACATTTTCCTCTGGGCCCGCGCGTAATAAATGTAACTCCATCTCTCTAAGCATGGCTTGGTTCTTCTCTGGATTTTCTGTAACAGTTTGGTGGGATCACTCATGGAGCAAGGAGGGAAAAGGCGATTAGGGGGTGTCCTGGGAGAATTTAAACAGCTCTCTTGACTCTGACTCAATCAAACTAACTCATAAATGCCCATCCTGTATTTGGAACTGCTTCATTCAATTGGAGAAGGCATTCCCTCTTTTTTTTATTTTTTTTTTGCTGTTAGTGTATGAGGGAAATGGGGACCTGTTTGGAAAGGGATCTTCACATTTCTCAGTGTACATAAAGCCTTCTCCCTCCCAGTCCTGCCCGCCCCCCCCCCCCGCCCCCCCCCCTCCCCGCCCCGTGCCTCCCCGGAAAAGAGTGTTGCTTCCTCTGGCCTTGCTATACCCTGGGGCATCTCCAGTTCTAACTGTAGTGGGCTGAGGGCTGCATGCTGGGGCCTCAGGGCTGTGCCTTGGGAAGGTTTCTTTCTGGGTATCACCTTCCCTGCACTCACCATCAGGAGAGCAGAAGGCCCATAGGCTGTGGAGGGTGGGGAAGTCAATTCCAGATAAGTACCACTGCCCACCTCTCCCCAAGAACATTCAGTTGAGAAGATTCATGAGACAGGAGGTAAATGGCCTGTGCAAGGAGAAAGGAGCTATGGTAATGACTTTACCTGCCCAAAGGGAAGAGGAACCTGAGTTGGAGGGGAAGTGATTGACTTATAATTACACTGACTTGGGACCCTGGGGTTGTGATCACAGAAAATTACTCCAATTTTCCATAGCTCTAGAGCAGCAACAAAACACCCAAAGTCTAAT
The DNA here is from genome assembly GCF_963259705.1 of Myotis daubentonii. Lineage (NCBI taxonomy): Eukaryota > Metazoa > Chordata > Mammalia > Chiroptera > Vespertilionidae > Myotis > Myotis daubentonii. Next base: position 48,744,357 of record NC_081851.1, on the reverse strand, counting down.
CAAGGTCCCAAAGCAAGTTGACTACAGTCCTCTGTGGGTCTTCCAGGAGGAGGTGGGGCAGGTGGAGGGGGCACCGGCATGCCAGCCAGCTTGAGAGGTTCTGAACAAAGTGGCAGGTGGGACTGTTTCAGTCACCTCACTATCCAGGACCATGGGAGGGAGGGTGGGGGTCAGGAGATGAGTCAGAGGGAACATTTTTCAAGCACAAGCCATAAAGAAAATGTGAGGATCCCATACTCCCAGCTTCTAAGGACTCTGGAATGTTGTGATGGGGCCTGGCGGACAGGACAGACAAATGAATGACCCTTAGCTCAGACCCAGTTCCTTCAGCTCTGCACTATGGGTCTTGGAGGACATGTGACCTGCGGGGAGAGGGGGGGGGTAGGTGTAGATGTTCTCCATGATGATCTTAGAAGTTTGAGCTGCACCTGCAGACACACCCTAACAGACCTGCCTGCTGGAGATGTATCCAGCCCTTTTGGAACCCACTTTCATTTTCAGTGCATTTCCACTAATAATATTGTTAGCAGTAATGACTGTGACCAATCAGGGGTCAGAACAAGATGGGGTGAGTCAAGAAAGGCATATTTTGACCAAAAGTTGCTACACTAGATGTCTGCTATCATCTGTGCTGTTTCAGGGGAGTGGAGAGAACAGGGCTGATGTTCCTCTGAATCTTCAGATAATCCCGATTCCTGTTAGCCCCAGCAGTTTCATCAATATTCTTAACAGAATCCTAAAGAAGAAGGTAAATTAATAAATTTGAGTTTTCTATTTCCCCAACCCACATGTAAATAGTTAATGCAAGTGAAATAAATATCAGAAAGCTCTGACTGACAGCTTTGCAGTTACATGTTTTCAAGGACCATCCATTGCATTTCCTCCAAAGCAAGCCGGCAGTGGTGGAGAGACTTACTGAACTCACCGCTGCCTTGCAGTAGCACCTGCCTCATTCAGAGCCTTCCCGCCATGGCCTCACCAGTGAAACATCTATGAGTTATGTCACTTCTGCCAGAAAAAGATACAAGCCCCCCTCTTCTCATGGAGGGGAACATCATTTTAGGCTGCATAAGTGAGTCTTCTAGCGTTCCAGAAGAGGCTGGGAAAAGCTTGTCATTTGACCAGGGCTTCAGTAAAAGCATTGCAATAATAGCAATGATTTTAAAGCCCAATGTGAGATGCCCAAATGGGGTCTGGAATGAAAAGGGGCTTAAAAATGAAGACGAGCTCAGCATTTTCCTCTCCCCACCTCTTCCTCAGAACTATAAGGGAAGTAAAACCCCTACAGCTTCAGCTCAGCCACACAATGTTAGCAAGCAGAGTGCAGAGCCGGTCACAGTATTTCTAATTCAGATTAATGACCCCATTCAGCCCTGTCTCCTTAGCATGAAATTAGAAAGTGTAGGAAGGAGCAAATAGTGATTTATAATGCGTGACTCTGGGTATTGGCAGTTGTGCTCGTTAAAAGCTAAGATATTGTTTTGATATAAAATAATTGAGTCTGACTTATTTATGGGGTAAAGTGTTCTGCATAATGGGAGAGCGCTTTCACAAAGCCAGCTGGCTGCATACCTATGTGCTTGATGGACAGGAGGACTGACCTTTGCCCATTTTGTGTTTGCTGCCGTGCTGTCAGAAACAGTCATTTGGGGTAACAGGTTGGTGGGCTGTTGCCCTTTTCTTGTACTGTGCTGTTGATCCTGTATCTCTGTTGATCCTGGTCATCTCTCCCCACCAGGGCTTAGTCCTGGCCTTCCCTGCTCCACATCCCACAGTTACTCCTCCAGGGAACTTATTTAATCTGGGGCTTCATTTGTCACCTGTTTGTGTACAGCCATGACCTTTTTTCCAAGTCTCAATATTTCACTTTCACCCCAACACACAGGTGCGCGCAGACACACACACACTTTTATTTGATTCCCATAGACACGTGTAAAATCAGACTCATCGTTGTCCATGTGAATTCCGTTCCTTCTCTAAATTCCCGTTCAGAGTCATGCATAGCTATTCTTTCCCCCCTTTGCCCTCCATATCCTGTCTGTCACCAAGAGCTGCTCCTTTCTCTTTGGATTCAGCCCTTTTCCTCTGTCTCCACATTCAATATATAATAAGGTTGGCTCAGGCTCTTGTTTAAGAGAGAGAAAGGATTTATTTGAATAAAAATTATGCAAAACTCAGTCCCTGGGCATGCTCAATAAGCCTTACCCTCTGAGGATGTATTCTTTGTTTCATCTTCCAGAGCTGTGTCTACTCTCAGGTCAGGTACCAAAATAGTGTTGATGCACATTAAGGAGAGTTGGATGCACTTTAGAAATAAGTGCATCTGAGAAGTCATTTCCGAAGCTCCTGGAGAGCTTTTTGAAAATGCAGATTCCTATCGAACTGGAGTCTCCTCTCTGACTGTTCTCTCTCTTGCACACTCCCCCTTCTGCCACGCGTCTCCTTTCTTTTTTAAACACACTGAGCACATTTCCACCTCAGGGCCTTTCTACTTCCTCTTTGGCCCTCTCTTCCCTGAGATATCCACACTGCCTTGTCCCTCACCTTTCAGGTGAAAGCTCTGATGGATACCATCTCCTCAGACGGGTGAACGCACTGCTAAAACAATCCCTTCAGCTGCCCAGGTTTATTGCTTTGTCTTTCTTCTTACGTTATGGATTTTCATCTCTGGTCAGTTTTTCCTCCTAGATGGTGAGCTCTGTGAGGGCAGAGCTTTTGTTGGCTTGGGTTGCAGCTTTATCTTCAGAGCTGGAAAGGGGTTTCACACATAGCAGTCTCTCCTGAATGAATGAATAAAGACGGGTTGGAATCCAGGATGGCTTGTTCTAAAACAATGGTTCTGAAAGGGTGGTCCCTGGACCAGCAGCTTCAGCACTGCTGGAGAAATTTTGAGAAGTGCAAATTTCTGGGCTCGGAACCAGTCCTTTGAAATTTGAAATCAGAAACTGGGGAGGCAGCCGCATGTGTTTCAGCCAGCCCTCCAGGTGGCCTGATGCTGGGGTAGAGCTTGGAAACACTGCTCTCAGACATTGTTTTGGTGCCACATTACCTTTTGCAATTAACTACTATTTGTCAAGGCAAGAGAGAAAAAAGAAGGAAGAGCCTGTGGCACTCCTATTTGACATTGCCACGGACCTTGGAGACTTTTCCCATATTGTCTCAGGTGCCGTGGGTGGGGAAGCTGACTTGCCCTGTGGTCCTCAAGCATCTAGGGCAGTGATGGCGAACCTATGACACGTGTGTCAGAGGTGACACACGAACTCATTTTTTTTGGTTGATTTTTCTTTGTTAAATGGCATTTAAATATATAAAATAAATATCAAAAATATAAGTCTTTGTTTTACTATGGTTGCAAATATCAAAAAATTTCTATATGTGACACAGCACCAGAGTTAAGTTAGGGTTTTTCAAAATGCTGACATGCCGAGCTCAAAAGGTTCACCATCACTGATCTAGGGAGAAGTCAGTACCCATTTAGGGGCTGGCTGATTTTGCAGTATTCTTCAGATATTCCTTCTTTTGGCTCTAAGTGACATAAGGAAAAAGAAATTTTATATTCTTCCACTTAGAGTTAGTATATCTTCTGTTAGAATATAGAAAATTCATTGATTAAAATTACTTGTAGGTTGGTTAATTCTGACTCATGTTTTATTACTTGTTAAGAGAGTATGAAAGTGATGAAGAGCATGACTTTAGGAGTGATATTTGGGCTGGACCAGGCCTTAATTGGTAAAATGGTCAATAATACCTGCCTTAGAAGATTAACACTGGCACACAGTTGTTACTCAAAGTAGCCATTAATAACAGTAATAATTATAATAATAATTGATTGATATTTTTAATATATTTTTCTTGATTTCAGAGAGGAAGGGAGAGGGAGAGAGAGAGATAGAAACATCAGTGATGAGAGAATCATCGATCAGCTGCCTCCTGCATGCCCTCTACTGGGGATTGAGCCTGCAACTCCCACCTGGCATGCGCCCTTGACCGGAATAGAACCCAGGACCTTTCAGTCCATAGGCTGATGCTCTATCCATTGAGCCAAACCAGCTAGGATATAATTGATATTTTGTAACATAATATGCAGCATTTATTATGCTGGTGTGTGCGTGAGTGAGTGTGATTATTAAGGCAGAAAGAGGAATTGGGAACTATATTTTAGAACCAGTTTCTCATACACTGGTTCTAAGACCACACCCAGCAGCACCACCAAGGAACTGTTAAAAATGCAAACTCCTGGGCTCCACCCCATCTACTGAATCAAACCCTCCAAGTGATTCTGACACCCGCTCCACTTTGGGAACTCTGCTTTACAAATCACATACATCCGCCACCCCGCCCCCACCCCTCTTTTCAGTATACCTCTTTTGGAAAACAATCTGTTAACAGATGAAAGAACCACGGTAGCCACCAGCTAGCGAATTCTTGCTAGGGACCAGTCAGTAGCGGCCTCGTCTTTCAAATTTGGGAAACAGACCCAATTCTTGTTTTCTGTATTAAACCCATTCAGCAGACTAGCTTTCTGACAGGCCTTTGAAAAATGAGGTCCCCACTAACAGCCCTCTCTCCCTCAAATGCTTCCTTGGCCTGCAGCAATTAAACTGCCGAGCAGGAAAGTGGCCCTGATGTCCTGTTAACCCTTTGTCAGCTAACACACAGGCGCAATTTGTCTTGCTGGAGAGATTTTCTTCTCGACTTCTTTCCCTTCCGCCACATGACAAAGAAAAACTGTCTCCTAAAACATCTTGTCGAGCATCCTAGCTTCTGTGTCTGTGTGATTGAAACAGCCGGGTCAGAGATCAACAGAGGTGAAAGGTCACTGCGAACTCAATGCAGCCGCTGAATCTCCTTGTGCTTCTCCTTGGTGTCAGGAAGACAAATGGCATTAAAAAAAACATTCTTCCAATGAAGCAGTTTTCATTTTCTCCTTTCTCAACACCCTCCAAGCATTTCTTAATGAACTACAGCCCAGTCATCTAGGTTTTAAATCCAAGCATAGCCCCGCTAGAAATGATCAGAACTGAGTCGATGAAGCCCGCTTTCTGAGTGCCTTTGTCCTTGTGTTATGAAGTTTGGGCTTTTACCACACTCCCAGTCCTCATTGTTACCATTTATGACAACATCAAGGAAACAGGCAGTAATGTTGAGCCCGTCCTTCAGTGCTGGGCAGGACCATGACGCTGGGCAAACACCTCTTGGATACTGATAATTGTGATGTCTTTCTTTGTCTTATACATATGTATTCATTGTTTATTTTGGTTTGTTTGTTTGTTTTTTTATTGTCCACATGTGCTTTATAGATTTTCTCTGTGAATTTTGAATTGGAGACCAATATCTCCCACCATCTACTCAGGGATTTCTCAGGGAATTTGAATGTGTGCTCAAGCAAAAAGCAATTGGGATCATAATCTTATTTAAGCCACATCTGTTAGAACCAGTGACTTTTTAGTAAGCCTGCCTTCCTGATTTTCAGTTTCTAAACTTGATAAAAGTTTTGAATTTGGCATACAGAGACGAGGTACCAACCAAAAATATCCAAATGTTTACCTCTTTAATGATGAAAATCCCCTGTATTCAGCCCAAGTTAATTTGTAATGAGGTATTTATGGTACTCAGTATAGTGTTTTGCTCACAGTAGATGCCCAACATCTTTTATTGGTTCAATATTGTTTACAAGTGTGGGTTTTAGCCACATAAAGCATAATTACTAGAATGGAGATATAAGAGATAGAGATTTTTGATTTTATAGTGAAATGAGAATGTATTAATCAAATTCATATTTCTACTCTGTCAGTGTAGATGACAGTAGAAGAAATTGGACTTCTGCTTTTAAGTGAAAATATGTACATAAAGCTGCTAATAGGGATCCACTCCTGCCATATAAGTCTCCCCTCCCACTCATGTGAGTGATGGCTCATTGCATGCCCAGTGACTGCCGTGCTAAAGAGTAAGCAGGAATCAAAACTGTAGCCAATAGTTCCCCATCTTGGCCTGTGGACCTCTGTGGGTAGGCATGATTGTGAGAAGGGTGGATGAAATGTTTGCAGAATTATCTGCAAATATTTAAAAAATATATTTTTATTGATTTCAGAGAGGAAAGGAGAGGGAGAGAGATAGAAACATCAATGATGAGAGAAAATCATTGATTAGCTGCCTCCTACACATCCCACATTGGGGATCGAGCCCACTACTGGGAATCGAACCATGACCTCCTCCTGGTTCATAGGTTGACGCTCAGCCACTGAGCTATGCCGACTGGGCTATCTGCAAATATTTTAAATCTATCCGTGCACTGAACATTGCATATAGATGGATTGAACACTATCTCATACACAGTTTCTACTCATATTCAAATATTCATGTACACATTATTGCGGTGAATAGAACATTTATTTATAATCTACAAAATCAATGGCAGGGTTTGTTTTGTTTTTAGCCATCCAGCATTTTCTCAACTGCTATCAAGTGACATCTGAGAAATCACTTGAGTAGAAACAGTTTCCTCATATTGAAAAAACAGGGAATTGTTGTTCTGTTGCTGAAGGCAGGGCTTCCCAGGTATGGTCCTTCGACCTTGTGGTACCTGTTTAAAGTGCAGATTGCCCAGCTCCATCCTTGACGATCCAGATAAGGCAGGGAACTGGCAATCTGCTTTTGAGGTTATCTAGAGTCACCAAAGCTGCCGGCGCCCGCCCCCACGGCCCGCGAGGGGCCGAGGGGAGGCTGACTGGGTTGGTTTTGAGGTTAACAATCTGCTTTTGAAACAAACTTCCTAATGCCAATTTTCCCATGCACTGAAGCTTGAGAACCTTGGTCTTACGGGAAGTGGAAATACCTTCACATAATCAGGAATCACCTTCAGAAAGTTAGAGCCTTGGTGTTTTTCAAGTTTTACCTGAAAATGGAATATCTCTCTCTTCTTTAAATCCTTGTGTACTGTCCAGAAACTTGCTAGAGTCTCTGTCAATCATGTCAGTTAGTCTACAGACAATTTTAAAGCACCATATTCCTGTTAGAACTCTAAAACCAAAGAAAAATGGGTTGGGATCATCTACAGATATGGCGTAGTCACACAACTATTCGCCTTCGTTGGTGTGCACTGAAATAGCATTCAAAATCAATTACAGTGAGCAGGGGAGCTGGACTACAGATCTGAAATCATTAGCACCTCCTGGGAGCATTCACCTGATTTGTGTGTATTTAAATATAATCTTCAATACAATTAGGAAACCTTTACCCCCATCTGTGTTGCCATAGCAAAGTGCAGGGGCAGCAAATATCTGGTCTATGTTTTGACTCCCCTCTGTAGCTTGCATGGCAGCTAGATATTTCTAATCAATTTCAGCAATCTTTTCCCTTGAGTCAGGATATTTAGGCCTCAGAATCCTGTGCCCTAGGCAGCTACTAGCAGATGGGATGACTGGATTATAAAACCTATTTGCTATGTCTGGTGTGGTGAAGGGCATGGACTCTGCAGACAATGGGCTTATTAGGAGGTTCAAATTCCAGCTTTGCCACTTAGAGCTTGTGAGTCATAGGGAAACATGCTTAAGACACCTAGGTTCTCTTGCAGCCTCATTCTCTTTACCTACAACAGTGGGATGGTAGTCCCGTCACACAGGATTGTTGTGAAGGTGACAGAAAGAGGCACGGTAAGTGCTTCATATTCTTAGCACATAGTGGGTACCAAATCATGATTAGGTGTTATTTGTAATATAGTTTGAAAGGATATATTGATGAGGGCAAGGAGGAGAAAAGAACCCATTTGGAGAGACCCATTGAGTTCTGCAACGCAAGTGTGGAGGATTTTATAGCACACATAGCTGAGTGCATCCTTATCACAACCCCTTCTCATTTGGTCCACATGTATTGAGGGCTTAATAAATTCCAGAAAGTGTTCCAAGCACTTTATGAAGAATAACTTCATTTAATCCTCACAAAACCCTATCAAATAGGTGTTCTTATCCCCAGTGTATACATGAGGCACCTGAGGCATAAAGGGGTTAAGTGGCTCAAAAGGATGAAATTAGGCCAGTGCTAATCAAAAGGAGGACCCTGCCACCACCACCACCACCAGTGGCAGCAGCAGCAGCACTGGGAACTTGTGAAAAATGCAAATCCTAAGAAGCCAGAAACACCAGTCAGAAAGAATATATGCACTCCTATGTTCATAGCAGCTAAGATCTGGAGACAGCCCAAGTGCCCATGAGTAGATAAATGGATTAAAAAGCTGTGCTACATTTACACAATAGGATACTATACAGTTTTAAAAAAAAGAAGGATCCCTGACCCTTTGCGACAGCATGAAGAGATCTGGAGAGTATCATGCTAAGCGAAATAAGCCAGTCAGAGAAAGACAAGTATCACATGATCTCACTTACATGCGGAATCTAATGAACAAAAGAAACAGTTGAACAAAAAAGATCCAGAGGCATTGAAGTTTGCAACAGACTGATGTATTTCAGATGGAAGGGAGTAGTGAGAAGAGATTAACCAATGAACTATATGCATACATGTGTAGCCCATGGACAGACAATAGTGTGGAGAAAGCCTGGGGAGGGGGGTGGAAATGAGGTGATGAGGGTTATGGGGGGAGGGAGGACATCTGCAATACATTCAACAATAAAGATAAATTTAAAACAAATTTTCAGGCCCCACTCCTGTCCCCCTGAATCAGAAACTTTGTGGGTAGACCCAGAAAACCTTGATTTACAAGCCCTCCAGGTGATTCTCAGGTGCATTAAACTTTTGTTTATTTTTTTAATCCTCATCTGAGCATATTTTTCCATTGATTTTTAGGGAGTGGAAGAGAGAGGGAAAGACAGAAACATCAATGTGAGAGAAACACATTGATTGGTTGCCTTTTGCAGGAGCCCCAATCAGGGCCCGGGCCAGGGAGGAGCCTGCAACCAAGGTAAGTGCCCTTGACTGGAATTGAACCTGGGACCCTCCAGTCTGCAGGCCAACACTCTATCCACTGAGCCAAACCAGCTAGGGTACATTAAACTTTTGGAACCACAAGTCAGAATGCCAAGGAGACTGGCAGGACCAGAAGTGCCAGAGTAAGAGTGTGACCAAGTGGAGAGCAGACCTGATGAAATTAGAGAGGACCTGTCCCCTTTAAGAAAGTGTGAGTGCCTGGTCAGATACTTGTTTTGATTCCTAGTTATATTTCTCACAGTCTCCATCCTTTAATTCTGTATGTATTTTTTCTGTTTATTAGGAACATTTTTGTTGCTATTTTTATTTTACTCTGTTACAGGTCCCAATAGAACAAATAAGAAACTTCTTCTCTCTCTACATTGTGTATAAACAATTTTTTGCTGTATAAACACTTTTTTTTTTTTTTTGCTTCTGCAAACATAAGCTAGTCATACATAAGTACCCAGTCAGAACAAGTTTAAAAAGACAAAACAAAAGCCAGCTAGCATTGCCCTGTATCTCTGGAATTCAGCCAGATTTTTCCTAGCTGTGGCCACACAGCCATCATAGTGGCTTACTTTTTGCTTCTCCAGATCCAACCCCCTTTATGACAGCACTTTAGCTTCCTGTATTCACCCCAGATCTCCTTTTCCTAACAACCAATTTCTGACCTTCATCTCCAGGCCTCACTCTCAGTGTCCTCTGGGCATGCTTGAGATTTGCTTTGGGCCCATACACAGAATATGTGGTATGGGGCGCCAGTGAGTCCTCTCACTGAGCCAGAGGAGGGCCGGGATCAAACGCCTAGTGGCCATTTTCCAGCCCCTGAGATCTGGGCAGTAGATCTGAAACTTCAGAGTCCACAAGAATCACCTGGGGCCATTGTTAAACTAGAGACTCTTGGGCCCCACTCTCTCCCAATTCTGATTTAATAGGGTCTGAGGTGGGACCCAGAAATCAGCATTTTAACAAGCACCTGTGCTGTCCATATGGCTCACTTTGAGAAATAGAAATTTAGTGGTTGTGTTGTGGTGTTAGACCATGCCACATCCTGCCTTTGGATGGTGGAGAAGTTATGGGAGGCACTAAACTGATACCTAAACTGGGAGTCAGATGGTAGCGCATAAGCCAGCAGCTGGGAAAGAAGGCAGCAGTTCACATCCCCACAGTCTTCCCTTCCCAATGTCTTCTATACCAACTGCCACAATCCACCCATGATAAAGGGTTGGGGAATGAAACAAGATTAAACCAGGCCAATCAGAGCCCACCTAGGATTTTCACTCAAATTATTGGGACCACTAGCTGTAAGAGTGGAGTAAATCTAAGGCTATTGGTGGTTCTCTCTGCCATAGGGAGGCAGAGCCCTAAAATGAAGCCCAGACCATAATGCAGAGCTTAGAAATAGCAATAGATCTCAGAAGACATCGTGGGAAGCCTGGATCCATCTATTCCTGGAGTTAGATTGCCTTGAACTTCCCATCTATGTGAATTCCCTTCATGGTTTAAGTATGAGTTGGGTTTCTATTTCTTGTAGCTGAGAGTCACAGCTGGATCACAGCATGATTCTTGCAGGCGAATATTATGAGCACAGTGGCTGGGGTAAGAGAAAAGAAGGGAGCCTATTTCATAGGGAAGCAACCAATAGTGAGAGGGGCTGCAGAGCTCTGGGGGTAGCTGGAAGGCAATGATACCTGATGGGAGACAGGAGGGTAGAACATGAAAGAGCAGGGAAGTGAGATTTCTTTTCCTCTGTTGCTTTGAGGTGTGAATACATGTCCTTTGAATTCCCAACTCCTAGGTATCTACACCCTTGGAGGCATTTTGCTTCTATTTCTATGTACATCACTGAAGACCCAGCTAACACATTAGCAGAAAACCTTATAGGAGTCAGTGTTTGTGGCTGAGAGCAACATGAGGGTGGGAAGTGGAAAGAGGTACGTCCTCAGGGTATCTTCGATCTTCAGAGCTGGAAGGTGCTCTATCTGTGTTACCTGGGGCAGGACAGATGGCATAAGATCAATAGAGCTTGGAGGAGATTGCAGATGGGAAAACAGTTCCTGGATCCATGAGAGCCAAGTCCCAGGGGCAGCAGAAGATCCGATGAAGCAATGCCATAGAAAGTCAAGAGTCCCTTAGCATCATGATCCATGCCAATCTTTCAGATCTGGCGAGTGGATGAAATTATCCCTGTGATGAAACAGGCAAATACATAGTCACCAGAATTCAGCATTGAAATGTTATTGGTATTTCTAAAGCTCACAGGTTGACATGTTTCGGTTCTGACGTGTGCACCCTGTACATGTTAAAACAATTAAAAACCAGCCCCATGCTCCACGTCCCCCCTGCCCCCCGCCCCCCATGAGGGTAGTATTATAAAATCAGTTATAGTCCCAAGTGAGGGAATAGTAATCAGATTACGGGCAGGAAATGAGTTTCCTCCAAGGGTAATGGGAACATTTCTGAGTCACTGTTTCTGAGAGAGGGGCGGAGCTGGAGCGTACATCATCTGAGCAGTGGTGCTGGGCTCGGCTGCTGGCTCTTTGCTGAGGCTATTGCTTATCTCCATGGCTCCCAGTGGCAGCTTCAATAAGATCTCAGGGCAGGATAACTGTGAATGGGATAAATGGTGCAGCTGAAATAAATGCAAATAAAAATCTGCGGGATCACCTACCCAGGAGCAAAGGGTGAAAGCAAAGATGGAAACTCGATGCATTCAGTTAATAGACTGGCTAGTTGTAGGAGTGTAGTTCCATTGTTAGACTCTGCCTATTGTCACCATCCGGACATGGTAACAACTTCTTTTATTCCCTCTGAAGCTGGGCATATCAGAGACCAAAAATATCTTTAGCATAAATCATTCCTTTTCCAGCATTTGACAGCCACTGTCTCAAACTCAATTAGTCACCAGGCACAAGGAACGCTGAGATCACAGATTCACATGTGTTAAATGGATAAAGCAACAGTGGGGAGATATTTCTTCCATGTAGTCTCTGCTGTTCAGTGTCAGTACATCACGTGGCTACTAAAACAAAACAAAACAGGGTAATGGAAGTTTCTTTAGGGTAGGGTTAAGTAGATGTGTTTTATTTTTAAAAGACTGAATGAATTTTATCCCGGAGAGATATAAGGGAGGCAGTGGGTGTAAAGGGTGTCTAATCAGAAAGCTTGTCTTCTTGAATGAGGACCCTTACCCACCAGGAAGCACATGTCTGAACCTGAGGATTTGAGAACTAGCCAAGGGCTGACTCAGATACTTATGGAGAAAGTGCTGAGCAGAGACGTGATTTCATTGATTCTAGAAATCTGGAATTGCTTGGATCATGTTTATTAATCCTGTTTAGCAGTTTTCTGGAGGCAGTGATGTCTTCTCTCTTGGAGTAACAAAGATGATCATCGTTTTATTATATCAAATGGGATTTATCAGAGGTTTCCTAATGCTGTGCTACTGTGATTGGTTCTGAATGCAAATCAAGCCTGGGAATCAGTTTTAGGCAGCACCTTTCATTTTAACAGGGTGTATTTACTTATACTCTCTAATTGCTTTGCTTGTCTGGATCAGCATAGGTTTGTTTAAGTTGGAAATCATAGGGCCTATTTTTATTTTTAAATATATTTTATTGTTTTTTTTACAGAGAGGAAGGGAGAGGGATAGAGAATTAGAAACATCGATGAGAGAGGAACATCAATCGGCTGCCTCCTGCACACCTCCCCACTGGGGATGTGCCCGCAACCAAGGTACATGCCCTTGACTGGAATCAAACCTGGGACCCTTGAGTCCGCAGGCCGACACTCTATCCGCTGAGCCAAACCGGTCAGGACAGGGCCTATTTTTAAACACAGTCAAGGACAATGTTTTGAGGGAAGAGGCTCTTAGAATCATAACACTCTTCCTCATGGGTTTATGAAGTTGTCCTGAGGACTCCAAGTACCTTAAGAGGTGGGTAGGGATTACCCCTATTTTAATCTGAAAATACTGAGTCCCGTGGCATTGAACATTTAGTACCAGATTCTAGATCACCTGAGTCTCGGGCCTGAGTCCCTGTAGTAGAGGCCAATATTATGCAGCTAAGTAACTACGTAGTGGATTAGATTTTGAGGGGTCAAGGCTAAGGCTGTGATTTCCTATCAGGACCCACAGAGAACTCCAGAAACCCAAAGGACAAACCAAACAAAGTGTGTAGCTAAACTCTTGATGACTGAAGAAGAAGATTAAACACCATGTCTACAGGAGCTAAAGGCAGAGATTACATGCAGAGTTCAGAGCCAAAAGTCAAGTTAGGAGAAGATGGACTTAAGCGTGACAAACTGGAAATGCTCAGGGTTCATGGTCTGAAACCATGGCTGGGTGGGACTTAGGTGGCAAGGTTTTCTAAATAGCCAGGGATGGCTCTCCAGGAGGCAAGTCCTGGGCAGGCCCCTTCTCTACAGGATTTTATATGCCTACCCACTCAGGAAGACTTGTCATTTGAATCTAACAAGTTAAGGTATAAGGAGATTTACAAAAACGAGTGACTGGAATTATCTTTCTTCTTGGTTCTTATGAGTATTTTAAATTTGGCAAAATGGAAGAAAGGATAAATAAACTCACTTGACTCTATCATATTGGTTTACTTTTTAAAAACTTCTTTCAGTTATTTATTTATTTTAGTCAAGGTTATTTGTTCCTTATTTTCTCCCCAAAACACCAATAAGCATTGCTGTATATAAGAACGGCAACACTGAGTCAAACGCATGGTGCACCTGGGCTACTACCTTATTGGCTAACAGGGGCCTGAGGGATATTCAAAGGGTGATAGCCTTCCTTTCCTTACACCCATCTTAATGTTCCCAATCTTTTGGAGATCTGGATGTCATTAGTTCACCTATAGAGCAAGTAAAATTTTCCTCCACTTTTCTGGCGTCTCCAGCTTGGACTGATATAGACAAAATTAACAGGAGAAAAATATGGATTTTATTTACAGAACTGTGGGTGCGCGCCGCACACACACACACACACACACACACACACACACACAGAAGACCCAAAGAAGTGCCTGGGCCTAAGTGCATATATACTAGGTTGAACACATAGTGGGACTGTGGAAAAGTAACTAAAATATATGGGGAGACTAAAGGAAGATAAGAGTTACTTTAACAAGGTCTGTTTATACAGACTTCTTTCAGCCTTGACTTCACATTTCTCGTGGTAAGAATGTTTCTTCCTCCTGGTACAGGGGAGGCACCTGTCACATGGGGACTTTATCTCATGTTTTCTGGAGAAAAAGAAAGACCAGAGTCCCTTTCTTGCATCTACTGTGTTTTAAGTTCCTTTTATTCAAGCTAATCAGTATGCCAAAGTGACACATTTTGGGTAGCGTGTTCTGAACTTAAAAAACATCCAAACTTAATTTTTTTCTATCAGTTCTATTTTTAGAGCTAATAAGTTCCACAAGTTCATTACTTGCATGAAGCAAGGCTTTTCTTTCTTTGTACTAAAACCAACTGGGAATGCTCTTTGAAAGTGACATAGAGCTTGACACATAGATCCCATCCCTGTCTGAGTAATGGAGGGAGAAGGAAACCAAATTAGGAGTTTTGAGAACTCTGAGGTAAGACAGGAGGCCCCTGGAGTCTCTGGTAGTTTGAAGCAGGACTGAGTTTCTCTGAAAACTAGAGTGACTCGTCCTGGTTTTCCTGGAAACCTCCTGGTGTGTGCACTGAAAGTTTCAGATTCTGGGAAGCCCCTCCATCCCAGACAAACGGGGACAGTTGGTCCCCTGCTGGAAGACCACAGTGCCGGCCCTCGCAGATGTCATATGCATATCCAGATCCTTTCTCTTCTCTGTTCCCAAGTCTGTTTGGAAGCTGGCCCTTACCCATGTGTTACTGATTAACTTCCTGAAAGTCCTGGTTTGACATTTCTGAGGGAAGTTTGGTGATAGTGGCCCCCACAAGCCAAACACCCCTTGGCCTCATAGCTCCTGGAACAAGGCCTGCCTGGGCCACTGCCATAAGCCTGATGCCTCTTTATGGACTCAGCAGCTCATTTACATCACAAACTTGTGTGGATGAATCTAAGGGATGAATATATATTGTTCTCTCTGGCTTGTGGCATATGAGATGATGTATGGCAACTTTTCTTCTAAAACACAGAGATAATAATCATATCAACCTTGTAAGGTTGATTTAAGGATTTGATAAGTCAATATAAGAAAGGTGCTTAGAACAGGGATCAGCCTATAGGAAATGCTCAACAAATATTAGGAATAAGAAAAACTTAAATAGGACTGTAGAAACAGAGCTGTTGACAGAATTGTTGTTGTCATCCTAATTTCAAGTTCCCACGGTAGAAGATTTTCAAGCAGAGGAGAAAGCATATTGAAGGTTAAAATGAAAGTCATTCAGAGTCAGTGAGGGCTTGCCCAAGGAATCCTCACCTGATAGCCAGATGGCATGGTTTCTCCACCACTCCACTGAAACCTGCATCATCAGAACTGTGACAACAACCAGCCAAGCTTCAGTTACTAATTTGTGCGGTGGCCTGTGGGTGAGGCTTTGACCATCAGAGGGAGCTGAAGGAGCAAGTCACAGAAAACCCAACTCAAACTGGATTAAGCAACTAGGAAACAATTGTTATGTAACTAGAAGTTTAAAGAATATAATGCAACTGATCTTCAGGGTTAACTCAGCCTAATGCTTTTCACCAATAATCCAAAATTCAGGTTGTCCCTTCCAATAGGAGAACAAGAATGCATGCAGGTAAGGATTGGGGATGGTTCTAGCTCCAACAGTATCTATCAGGTAGCCAGTCCTGTCCCAGGCCCTGCATCCGGACCAAGGGCAGCAAGACAATCCTGGTAAGATCTATATGGGTAGGACCGAGGTTCCTAATCCATTTCCAGGCTTGAAGCAGAGTCTGATTCTTCATGACCTGAGGCTGGTGAGATCTTTGCTCACCTCACCTTTCTCAGAAGCTAAGTTCAAAGTTGTAAAACTCATGTTTCCCAATGCTACAGGCCTTTCCCATCTCATTTATTACTGGCTCCTTTGCTTGCCAGTATACCAGAATAAATCTCCCCTACAAAATGGGCCATGCTCTACCCACCAGGGCAAAAGCAACTAGCTGGGAGACAAAATGCATGAGCTGAAAATATGGTAATGTGTCGCCAACTTCTGCTCTTTCCAAAATAAAAGTGGGTGGTCAAATTTGATTGTGTAGAATATTTGTAAAAAAAAACCCAAACCCTTTCCAGGAGGGAAAAGGAGACTCAAACAACTCTTGAATGTGAGTATTATCCAGGAAGATGATGCTATTGGGGAAGGATTGTCCAAAAGAAGGCACTGAAGTTATTTTTCTCATGTAGGCAAGAAATCAATCCTGGGAGTACTTTCCAGAAAATTATTTTCTAAATGTTCTTTAAATAGCAATGTGGCAGCATCATTTGGATCACCCATAATTTCAAAGTTTCATCACTTTAAAGGGTATCATAATTTTATCATAAATATCTGACATGTCTGTATCAAAACATTCTGATTATGACACTTTACAAGTAGAACCTAATTGTTTAAAATTTAGAAAATCAATGAATTTTTAGGTGCATAATTAATATAAAGGTTTCTTATTTATCTGTGTTTGCTAAACAAATGCTCCCCACGTCTTCATCCTTATTTTCTGGACTGTGTACTTTGGAGGCAGAAGGTAGTAATTGAAAGTTGTAATGGAGTGCCACCTACTGGGGAAATGGAACAGCAGATAAAAAAAAAAAACAGACTTCATGGCAGTCTCACTGCAAAGGAATGAATACTTAGAAAAAGAGAACTTGATTAATACATAAAAGAAAAGAGATTAGGAAGTTTATATTTTGCTTAATACTTGAAAAATTTGTTTGAATTCTAATGTGCTTCTTTGATGTATATTTTGTTTTGTTATTCGGTCAAACATTAGCTATGAGGAGGAACCCTTAGTCTATACTTAAAATCCCCAAACTTTCATACAGATGAGGCCTTTGAGATCATGCAACACCCTCATGTTGCGATGAGAAATGGGCTCAGCAAGAAGGGATTCCTCAGGCTCTCTCTCCAGGGAGGCAACAGGGGAGGACGTGTGTCCTCGCAGCACCAAGACGGTCCTCACTTAGATGAAGTGGCTATTTGGATAAACATGATTTAAGGGATGCAAAATTATCCAGGGCCCAAACCATCATCTCTCTTGCTGGCTACAGGGTGTTCGAAGTCCCTTTGTTAGAGTTGCTCTTTCGGTGGAAACTGGTATTCACCCTTTTGCACTAGAAGTCTCCACGGTCACCTTCACACAAAGAGGATTTTCTGGCTACCTGCTATTTTCCTGCTTAGTTAGAAAGTAACCAGCAAAACTGCTGCTTTAGATCTAATTCTAACCAAGAGTGAGAAGAGCCTTGTGAGAAGTGCCCATGGTATCCCTGCGGCAGTGAGAGCCAGGGAGGAAAGCGGGACTCCGTGAGGCAAAGCCCGGAGAAGTGGGTACCTGGAGGGAAGGTCATAGAGACGGGAAGCTGTCAAAACCACAGTGCTCAGACTATGCCAACACTGACCCACCCAGGGAGGGGCAATTACATGGCTGCTTAGGGAAACCAGGATGGCTACAGCAGGAGCTCTCCAGTGAGTTCTGATTTGCAAAAGATAGAAATGAGTGCTTGGAGCCAGACAGAAGAGGCAAGACTGTATTAGGCCAGCTTTCATTCCCACGAGCTTGGTGAGAAATGCTCAGGGCAACAAAACCCACAAAATTATATTCAGTGGAAGTCCCTCAAGGTGTAGGGGAGGACCTGGGCCTGCTCCTTGGAAGGATGCTTGTGTGCTGACCAACAATACAAAAAAACCAGAGCTCCTCCACCTCTGCTCACCTTCGTTTTAGTCAACAAAAAATAATCTTTGGGTTGAAAAGTATAGAACAAACAAACACTGACAAAAGAGAAATGGGAGTCCAGCCTGGAGAAAATCCATGCCCGAGAGTAACAGTAACACATTTGAAGGCTTCTATATTCAATGATTTACCTGCACGGTCTCATTTAATTTGCACTATAACTCTATGGTTTTAGGCACTATCTTATTTACATATTAGGAGTCTTAGACGTAGAGAGATGAAACTATTTGTTTAAGTTTCATGTAATCAGGGGAAGCGGAGGGGCACAATGTATGCCCTGGCTCTCCGGTCTGCGCCTGAGAGCTGAGCTAGTTCTCATTCACCCTCCGGAGCTCCGAAGGGAGGTCAGGTCTCGCGGTGCAGACAAATCACACCTCAGCTTCAGAGAGAATTTGCAAATGGGTCATGTAGACCATGGTGAGCAGTTGGAGATCCAAGCGTGAAAAATAGGTTTTCTGTTTTTAAACTTCCTCTTATTTTTTAATCCTTAGAAAAAGGGAGACTGTAATAGGTTCTACAAAATGCAAAGTAATGAGCTTGATGTGATTCTGGGTAAAATCCTAAAACAGACGACTACAGGATTATTATAAATACCTTGGAAAGGAAGTAACCAATCAAGCACCCAGCAAGGGTTGTTGACAAAGGCAATGTCTTCTAGAAAAGACTGGGGTCCCACTCTGTGCCTGCTGCTGTGCTGCCAGGGACCCTGATGAATAGAACCCCCCTCTCCAAGTTGTCAGACCTTTGAGGGGAAGACAGGCCCAGGGAGGGCTGCAGGGCTGTGGAAACACCAGATAGTACAAGTGCCTTAGCGCAGGTACAAGGGGGCCCAGGAAGGCACACACGCCATCGGAGAGAAAGGGCAGAGCCGTTGCCTGGGGATTGCAGTTCTTTTTCTTTCATTAAAAATATATTAAAAATTAAATTTCTGTTAAAAGTTAAGGTTGAACCATATGAACACTTGGAATTACTGAGGTTTTTGTTTTGTTTTGTGTGTGTGTGTGTGTGTGTGTGTGTGTGTGTGTGTGTTTGGCCATAAATTGTCAAATATTGGCAATTTTATGTGATTCAACCTAACCTAATGTCTTAAAAGTATAACAGCAGATATGCAGGATACCAATAATGGAGGAGCTACTGGGCAGTGTGCTGCTTCTCATTGAATATTCAGTGTGTGATATGAAGATTTATCTTGTAAATATCACTGGTTATTGCCTTGTAAAGTCAGAGATACATCATCTACAGTTTGGCTTAGAAGATAGAGCAAATGAAGGAAGAACAGATTTTTTTTAATGAAAAGATCAAAAAGGATAATTAATATTTTATAATCTTAATTAACTTTTTCACTGCACATTGATTTTTAATGTTATCTGGGGTGTAAGGTATGATTATTGCTTTCATAGTCAAATCAGATAACCTGGTTGGTCACAAACTTAAATGTTAAAAAGTAATGTGAACATGTCTTGTTTGGCTTGAGAAATTAGTCATTAAGTTCTTCAGTTAGCTCTGTGCTCATTCAGGAGAAATTATATAAGTGAGTCAGGTTGTAAACTTTTAGGATATGAAGCAAGTTATTAAGCATGTTGGGTTGGAGCCCACTGGTGAAAGATGCATGAATTGTTGGATTTGGGGGTGGGGACATGGAATAAACCACGTTTCCCAGTGCATTAAGAAACATGATAGTATTTACCCGATCACCTGGTATAGTGGGCTGGTCAGTGCTTCTGTGCGAGTAGACACCTGGTCCTTGAAGCCAGCCAGAATTGCTTCTGCAGATTCACCCACTGACCCAGTAGAGCTGAGCCATGTACACCAGAGTTAGAGGGAATAATTGCCGAGGACCATTCAACCTTTAATCATGACTCACTTCCCCTTTGGCCTCATCTTTCCATCTTAAGTCACTTCACTCCAAGACTCTGAACACTTACCCCTGATCTCTGAGATGTCAGTTCTTTCTCTTTTTTTACCTGCCTTGTTCCAGTGACTCTCCCTGTTTCAGCTAAAAACTCCCTGCTTCATTTCCTATTCTGGTGGTTTAGCTAATCTCTAGCTAGTTCAGCGTCTGACCTTCTCTGGGTTAAAGTAGGATTCAGGGGTGAAGAAGAGATTCTGGTAATTGACCCCTGAGAAGAGAAGAGAACTTCAGGTTCTACACCTGCTGCCAAATGTGCTAGGATCAAAAAAGGCAAAATGAGAGCCAGTTTGGAGCCTTGGCGAGGTGGCCAAGAACTAACTTACTGGCAGGGATTGGATTTTGTATAAATTGGGATATGCTAGATTATGCTATAATAACACATCTCCAAATCAGTGTTTTAACAAAATGAAAGTTTACTTCTTATACAAAGTGTCCAGTGTGGTATGATGTGATGATCTGCTCCACACAGTCACTCAGGGATTCAAGCTAACCAAGGCCCTGCTATTTTAGTATCTGTACCTTCTGGGTCATGTAGACTTTAAACTCCACAGCTGGAGAAATGAAACTGGAGAGTCTGGCAAGGGCTTTACCCTGCCTCGGTACCAAAGTGGTACGTGTCATTTCTGATCACATTTTATTGGCTAGAACTAGTCAGATGGTTCTTTAAGTTTAAGAGGGTCAGAAAATGTAGGAGAGCTAGTATAATATTTGGGGAGAATTCTGTCTCTGTCACAAGATCCATGGGCAAGGATCCCATCAGGAGTGGGACAGGGTGTTGCTGCTGAATTTCAGGCCAGAAGCTTGGAGAAATAAGTACAAGGGAATTCGTCCAAAAGAGTGGTGGAGGAAAGCAAGGGGAGAGCCTGGTCTGGCAGAGAGGAGCTCCCTGAGGCCCTCAGGCAGCTGAGTTCTCTCATTCTGATCACAGGGATGGCCTGAGGCAGGGGCTGACAGGCAGGATCTGAAAGTTACTTTCAAAGATAATTGTTCCACATTATTATGGAGTTTAATGAGTTATTCCTGGATGCATAGAGAATGCATGTGTCTTTAGAAACCATATGCATTCTTGTGTAAGGCTTTGAACTAGTCAAGCATCATCTCAGGAGGCTATCATTTGGTTGGGAGAGTTGCCTACCCTTTGGAGTCACATACTTCATGTGTAAAATCTCTATAAATTGTTGCTACCATTTATTAATTAGGTACTTTACCAGCATGATCTCATATAATCTTGTTTATCATCCTAGAGATTATTACTATTAGCTACCCTACTTTACAGTTGAAACTGCTGGCTTTCAGAGTTGTTAAAGCCATATCGCTAGAATTCATATTTAGGTCTAAGTCCCATGTCTCATGTCTGATTGCTAGAATTAAATAGAATATAACACGTTTGGCATTTACTAAGAGCTCAATAAAGTGGATTTTCTTGCTCTTCTTTTCTTTTTCTTCCTCCTTCTCATCCCTGGGACTCCAGCCAAATAACTCTTCATCTGTTGAAAAGTCCTTTAGGGATTTCTCTTTCAAGAAGAGCCAGGAAATCACACAATGATTTCTCCAACTGAGCAGGTGGTGGGAGAGAGAGCTGGTGGTATGGAGAACTGAACACACTTCTCTCTTTTTTCTAATTTGGTAGAAACCTTATTTTTTAATTTTATTTTTATTGAATTTATTGGGGTGACATTGGCTAATAAAATTATACAGGTTTCAGGTATACAATTCTACAATAAATCATGCACACACACATTCTT
This sequence comes from Myotis daubentonii, assembly GCF_963259705.1. Lineage (NCBI taxonomy): Eukaryota > Metazoa > Chordata > Mammalia > Chiroptera > Vespertilionidae > Myotis > Myotis daubentonii. Next base: position 48,722,897 of record NC_081851.1, on the reverse strand, counting down.
GCCAGCCCTGCTGCTGCCCCTCTGCCCGCTACGGGCTAGGAGAGGTCCATGAAGGAGGGGACCAGAAAGAGTCCTGTGCTTACTTACCTCCTCAAAAATAAGAATAAGAGGAGTAGTCTTCACTCTTTCCTTCTTCCCTTTTGCAATATTTCTGGCTTTAGCACTGTTGCAATGGTTTGTTCACACCTGGAAAAAGTGATTAACTTGGTAATAAAAACATTTCTCCTATTTAAGCTGGAAAAGCTCTACCAATTCCCAGCCCTTCTCAAAAATGAAGTCATTTAACCTTCATTCTTAAAAATATGTGGCTTCATCAGCCAGATGCTAGTTTCCCCTTATCCTGAGAGCCAGGTGTCCTGGGGCAGTGGGGTTGAAGGTGGGAGGATGTGGTTCTACACCTTGAAAACAAGTGTGTGTGTGTGTGTGTGTGTGTGTGTGTGTGTGTGTGTGTGTGTGTTAATTTAGAGGAAAATGGGTGATGCCTCTTTATGGTGCCCAGCATGGAGCCTGGGTTATTTATTTTATTTTATTTCATTCTAAAAAACTCGGGATGACTGCCAGGGGAAAGTAATTTGGGACACAATTCTTAGTGTCTACTATATTGAACTACTCTGGAAACTCCAGGCTGCCGCTTGGTATGAGTTTTATGGTCTTAAAGGGTATTTTGAGTCTTCATGCATGGGAAGCTTGATACTTTGTTGTCTTCATCTAGTTTCCACTTAAAAAATTTCTAGCAGGCTCCCAGAATGATTTAGAAACTCTCTGTAATCAAATGCTAATAAATGTCTGCATCAGCTAAATGTACTGCTGATTTGCTTATTGCTTATCATGTGATGGGTGATAGGCTATTTTCTTGGTAATCTTAAGAATTATGATGATTCATTACCATTAGTCCAGGCAGACCAAATCCTTTTTTGTTAAAAATTTAATTTCTGTCCTCCTGATGTAACTCAGTAAGTTAGGTATAACCCTAAGAAGTGCCTGCCTGAGGGTAGGAAACCAACCAATTCGTTAGTTTTTAAAATTTTGGCCTCAAAGATAGTTTTGGAGCCTTACATCTTTTTTTGTTGCTGCAAATTGCTATTGGTGGTGAGAACATCTTGAATCAGGATGGCAAGACTTTGGGCATGAGGTACTGAGTCACCAAAGGGAGGACATGTTGCATCTCCCAGGGTGCTCAAGGAGTTAGAAAATCATTCTCCTCCATTTGCTTTGCATATGATGAGGCAGGGCAGTGTAGACAGCATGCAACTCTGAGGAATATGCAACTATCCTGAATAGCTAATCTGATAAATCAACCCCAAGACGACAGGGGAGCTAGTCATGAGAAAATAGAGGAAGAATAATTGAACTCTGTAGGAACTGGTTCATCTATCACATCTCCTTTTAGCTTTTATTAAAAAAAAATCTTCCCCTCCTTTTTATGAACACTTCTGCTCCTATTGTCAAAACCATTTACTTGGCAGGGGCACTTGTCACACTGTTCCTATCATGAATGAAATGATCATGTGCAAGAATCTAATATCTCAAGTAAATGGGTAGTTCCTTAAGGCAAAGGGCTGAGTTTCCCTTCTCTTTTGTGTTCTTGAGTCTTCCAGATTTGAACTTCGTACATAATGTTGCATAACACACCATTCATTATTGTGAATTATGCATTATTGTATTGAATTATCATTCTGATCATTATTATGATTCATTATTCATACTTGATGAAAATCCAGTCAACATTAAAAGTACACATGATGCTGTCTTTCCTATGCATTTGTGTAGAGTCAAGACAAATTTATCTTGATTCAAAACTCAAAGCTTTTGTGTAGGGAACTTTATAGAAGGTTTATACTCAAAATTTATTCAATTCAATAAGTATCTGCAGAGCTGCTGTCATGTGAAAGGTTATAGGCTTTTGAAAATAAATAAAATAGTATCCAAGCACTCAATGAGTTTATAGAGTAGTATATAAGTGGTAAATAGACTTCAACTTAAATGTCTGCCTCTTTTTATTGGTGGTGGCATCTTGGATTGCTGACAAGGATTATGAAGTCTGGTCTAGATTCAGTAGGAAAGAATTCTGCAGTCAGTTAGTAATGGCTATCATTCATTTAGGAATGGAGAACGGTAGAATGGGTGTCACATATTCACAAACCCCAATTTGCAGAATGAATTCAAAGTCTCGAGAATAGAAGAACCTTCTATTTAGTAGAATCCAATCAATAAATATCTTAATCAAATTTGTTTGGTACAGAATATATCAAATATATAAATTATATGAAATCATTATGTATCACTCTGCTTTTGCTGCCATAACAAAAGATTATAGACTGGGTTGCTTAAACAACATTTTCTTACACTGGAGGCCAGAAGCCCAAGACCAAGGTTCTGGTCAGTTCAGTTCTTGTGAAATCTCTCTTTCTGGCTTATAGATAAGTAACCTTAGTATGCATCTGGCCTCTTTCTGTATTGTTGAGGAGAGAGATTGATAAGGCCTATGGAATTAGGGGCCATGCCTTATAACTTCGTCTAACCTTAATTATTTCCTTGGAGTCCCCATCTCCAAATACAGCCACATTAGGGGGTTAGGGCTACAACATATAAATTTTGGAAGGATGAATTCAGTCCATACATAGCAACAAGTGGTGCAAAATATAGGTTTATGTCTTCTAGTTGGAAAAGGGCATATCATAGGAGTTGTAGAGATAGACAGGTTTATTATTATAAAAGGAACAAAATCAATTTCTTAATGTTTTTTACATTAGCTGCATTTATTAGTTTTAAATACATTTGATCTTATAGGTTGTTCATTATAACTCAAGTAATCTACATAACTCAATTTTAAAGATTATATCAAAGAAGTTAATATAATTCAAAGTAACAGGTGATAGATGGGTTTGTAAATGCATATTTAACAAAAAACTATGTACTTTTAAAAATCTTAGTCTCACCTTAAAATAATAAGTAAACATCAAAAAATACTATCTTCCAAATGATGTTAACAGTAAACTTTTTACCTTGGAATATGCTTCTATTCCTCTACCAACCAAAATGCCTTATTTTTGTATTGGTGTGTACTTAATAGACTGAAAACATCACATTGGTTTTTATGGCTATATCCATTACACTGTAATGTTAAAAAATGTATTTTCTTAAGGTAACATTTGCTATAAGTGAAATTTAAGTCTGGATCCAGGCTTGTTTTTGTTGTGTGTGAGGTTTTTTTTATTTCCCCCACCCCCCGAAGGTTCAATTATTGAGGCAATAAGATACTAGAACTAGCTATTACCCCTAGAAAATATATCCCCTAGAAAAATAGAAAGTATATCAGTACTTTAATTTATACACCATCCAGCTCTTGCTTATCTCTCCACCCCTCCAGGGATTTATATTTCAGAATAAAAAAAATTAAGTAGCATTTATTCTTTATTGCTAAAATAAAAGCCAACCTGAGTTTTACTATAACTCTTGGCTTCAAATGGATCACTACACCTTGTCATTTCTCTTGTGTCCTGACATGACTGAACCGTAGAAACCCACCCTGATGATAAAATGGATTCCCTTGATTTTAATCACAAACACAGCCTTCCTAAAATGCTTAATGAATTCTTGGTTAAGGTCTAGAAAATTACAGGGGAGATTTTGTTTATCCATATGCCTATCTCAAAATGACTTTCTCTTTAATTATTATCATGGGAATGATATAGTCACTCAAAGTGACACAGTGAAGTATAACTTAGTAATGATTGAAATGTGCATGTGAAAAATTTCTGAGAGTTTGGTAAATAGGAAAGCATATCATTTTCAGAATTTAGCATGGAAATAATCTCTTTTTCATGCCTTTGAGACAAAATATAGTATAATAGGTGAAATTACAATCTAATATATTTATTGATGTTTGTTACAATAATATTTCCCAATTAAAATAATATCCATTATAGATTAGGAAAAAGGATATAAAAATTATATATAATTCTACACTCAATAAATATTCACTGAACTTATATATTAATACAGAGATAACTGCCATTAACATTTTACATCCTTTCTGTTTTCAAAATTGGAATTACTAACATATTTTAGAATGCTATATTTGCTTAATAATGTATCACATACATTTTATTATTACACATTGATTAAGTATAATTCTATCATATGGATAGATCATCATTTATTTAACCAACCTGCTAAATATTACTTTCAATTTTCTGTTATTTCAAGTAATATTGCCTCAAACATCATCTTATATAAATATGGTTATACATAAATTACTTTTGTTATCATAAATTTCTAAAAGTGAAATTCTTAGGTTAAAGACTGTGAATATTTTTATGGATCTGAATAAATATTGCTTTTTGGAGAGATGTACCATTTTACATTCCTATCAGTCATTTGAAAGTGCCCCTTTCTTCATTCCTTTGGCAATACAGAGTATTACCATTTTTTATGCTTGTCAAATTTTTACCCACTTATAGACTTAACTCTGGGCTTAGATCAGAACACAGAAGTGTAGAAGGAAACCTGTCAATCTGTCTTATTGTTCTAAAGCAGGGGTCCTCAAGCTATGGCCCACGGGCCACATGCAGCCCGCCAAAAACATTTATCCAACCCGTTGGGTGTTTTTGCCGCCACTGTGTGCATAGGAATTTGTTCATAGTTTTTTTTAAACTATAGTCTGGCCCTCCAACGGTCTGAGGGACAGTGAACTGGCCCCCTGTTTAAAAAGTTTGAGGACCCCTGTTTTAAAGACTAATTTTAAATGGAAAACTTTTCATTAATTCATTCAACAAATGTTTTCTGAGTGCCTCTCAAAAGAGGGAAAAATTTAGAATGTAAAATTTAATATTTGACAAGTTAGTAATATTTCTCAGTTGATGGCACATTAGCATAGTTCATGCCAGGGTGCTCTCTTGTTTTATTTTATTATTCCCTCTCTTTTTAGCTTGATTCCCACTCTGTTTCGCTTTTCTTCCATAAGCAGCCATTCTAGTGTGATATATATATATATACACACACACACACACACACACATACACTAGAGGCCCGGTGCACAGAAATTTGTGCACTTGGGGAGGGGATCCCTCAGCCCGGCCTATGCCCTCTTGCAGTGTGGGACCCCTCAGAGGATTCCACCCCAGTGGGGACCCTCACCCCATGGAGGTTTGGCCAGCCTGGGTGAGGGGCTGATGGCTGTTTTCAGGCTGGCCACACCCTGTTTAGGGTCGGGGGGTCCCTACTGGGGTGCCTGGCCAGTCTGAGTGAGGGGCTGAGGGCCATTTTTAGGCTGGGCAAGCACCCTGGCGACATAAGCTCCCAGCCTCTCCTTTTTATCTTTTCTTTTTTTTATTCTGGGATTTATTTACATTCTATAATTGAAACTTTGTTGCCTTTAGTGGAGGCCTGTGGAAAGCTTGGCTTCCTCCATCGCCAGGGGCAACCCAAGCCTCCTGCTCGCTCCAGCTCCGTGGCCATGGCTGGCTGAAAGCAGGTATCTGGGGTTTGTTTACCTTCTATAATTGAAACTTTGTTGCTTTCAGTGGAGCTCAGAGCCGGCTCCTGCTCGCTTCAGCTCTGTGGCTGCCGGCCGCCATCTTGGTTGGGTTAATTTGCATATAGTTGCTCTGATTGGCTGGCAGACGTGGCTTAAAGCATAGCAAAAGTACAAGTACGGTCAATTTGCATGTTTGTCTTTTATTAGTTTAGGCTATATATATGTGATATGCATGCTTTATTGAAGAATATATTGTGTTTTGTGGTTTTGAGTTAGTAGTTTTAATTTACATAAATTTTATTCACAAAGTTGCATTATTTTAAAATTTCTACTATTAAACAATATATTAAAAAATTAAACTCCTTATTGTTGTGAGCATGTTTAGATTTTTGCTTCTAATTGATGCAAAAAATTCCACAGTGTACACCTGAGGTCTAAACAAGGAGGAATTGTGCTCAATTCATGGGATGCTCAAATGAACATTTACACGTTACTTTTAAATAAAGGATATCATGATTCGTTGTGTGGTTACATATGTCTACAATGGATCTGTAAATTTCTGAGAGGATTGTAAGAACTTTTAGGAAAACTTAAATTAGTAGCACCCTCTTAGAGCATCAGCAATTCTGAGAGAAGTAAAACTGTCCATCCAGCACATACATCCAGGGGGCATGTGCACCAGGCCATTGACTTTGGGTTGGGCCAGTGGTGTCACGTACTGTGGTGAGCCTCTCTCATCCTGCCATGGGCACCGCAGCCAGGAACACAACACTACCTCGCGCCTTATATCTTGAATTTGTCACAATGTCTGACACCTAGGAGCCGCTAAAAAAATATATAAATGTTGAATGGATAAACGAAAAGGAATCAATCAAATATTAATCTCAGAGCAATAAGATAAGGAGACAGGGATCCCTATTGCCCAAGCAGTGAGGGATTTCCAAGGAAACAACCTGTAGTCCTGCATACTGAATTCACGTGCCTTCTCCTTTCCTTCTGAGCACTTAGAGTACACACTTCTGGGGCGGAACCTCCGAGGTCGCGCAGTAGCCGCTGACCCTTTTTTCTGGGCGCACCGGAAACACTTACCGGAAATACGTACTGGAAACACGTCCTCTTTCCGCCCTGGCGCCACCATGATTCGTGGGCCCAAGAAGCACCTGAGGCTTGTAGCAGCTTGGATGCTGGATAAACTGGCCAGTGCGCATGCTCCTCATCCATCTACTGATCCCCGCAAGATGAAAGAACGCCTCCCTCTCATCATTTTCCTAAGGAACAGACATAATTATGCCCAAACAACAGAGGAAATGAAGATGATCTGCATGCAGCAGGTTTATTAAGATTGATGGTGCCCTGGCCGGGCAGCTCAGTTGGTTAGAGCATCACGCTGATACACCGAGGTTGTGGGTTCCATCCCTGGTCAGGACCCATACAAGAAGCAACTATGAATGCATAAATGAACGGAACAACAAATTGGTGTTTCTCCTCCCACCAGTCTCTTCTCTCTCTCTCTCTCTCTCTCTCTCTCTCTCTCTCTCTCTCAAATCAATAAACTAAAATAAAAAAGTGAAAAGTTTGATGGCAAGGTCCCTAACCAATATAACCTACCCTGCCGGTTTTATGGATGTCATCAGCATTGACAAGAGGGGAGAGAATTTCTGTCTGATCTATGACACCAACGGTTGCCCTGCTGCTCATTGTATCACATCTGAGGAGGCCAAGTATAAACTGTACATAGTGAGAAAGATCTTTGTGGGCACAAAAGGTATCCCTTGTCTGGTAACCCGTGATGCGCACACCATCCACTACACTGATACCCGTCGCGAAGGTGAATGACACCATTCAGGTTGAACTGGAGAATGGCAAAATTACTGATTTTATCAAGTTTGATACTGGCAACCTGTGTATGGTGACTGGAGGTGCTAATCTTGGAAGAACTGGCATGATCACCAACAGAGAGAGACACCCTGGGTCTTTTGGTATGTTTCATGTGAAAGATGCCAATGGCAACAGCTTTGCCACCCAGCTCTCTAACATTTTTGTTATTAGCAAAGGCAAAAAACAAACAAACAAACAAACGTGGATACCCTTCCTCATGGAAAGGGCATCCACCTCATCATTGCTGAAGAGAGAAAGAGATTGACAGCCAAACAGAACAGTTGGTGAAATGAGCTCTAGGTGGCATTATTGAAGATTTTGTACTTAATGAAAGGTAATACAGCATGAAAAAAAAAAAGAATCTGCATTCTCTAGTCCCTTTTCAATTAGGTGAAACTGACTAGTTGAAGCTAATGAAATATGCATGAAATAGATATGTGCCCCTTATATGTCCAGGCAGGTAAGAGTCAGGGTGCCACCTCCGAACTTTCTTTTTCCTTGAGCTCTCTTTTCCCTTCTCTGGCAACCTAGGTCACATGTCTCAGATTGTGTGACTACATGATGCCAAAACATTAGCCCTGGGACTGTGTAGAGATGTTTAAGTTGAGACCTGAAAGCCTGAAAGAAGTGAGGGAGTTGAGGCAGCTAGGACAGGAGTATTCTGAACAGAGGGCACAGCAAGTGCAAACACCTTAAGGAGAGACTGAGTTTGGTGGGTTAAAGGAAGCAGGACAAAGTCAGTGTGGCTGAAGCAGAGTGAACAAAAGAGAAAGTAATAGAGTTGAGGCCACACAGCTGACTGGAGGTGGGGACAACAAATTATGTAAGGTCTTAAGGTCATTGTTAGGACTTTGGCTTTCACTTTGAGTGACATGGGGGTCATTGGAGAGTTTTACATGTTAGAGTGACATGATCTGATTTCTATTTAACCTAATTGAGCATAGACCCAGCGTAACAAAGGGAAGAGGCGGGGCCATATTACTTAATATGTAATCCCCTCTCCAACACTTCCAAACTCCCTCCCAGTGTAGATTGACAGGATGGGCGGGCAGTGGGGAGGGGGGCTCTCTACACAGTCCCTAGTCCAGGCAGGAGATGGTGGTGGCTTGAATTAGGGTGGCAACAATAGAAGTAGTACAAGGCAGTCAAATTCTGGGTATATTTTGAAAGCAGACCCAATAGACCCAATAGAATGAAAGATTAGGTGAAGAGTATGAGAGAGAAAGTCCAGGATGATTCCATGGATTTAGACCAGTATAACTGGGAGAATGAGCTGCTATTTGTTGAGATGGGAAGAGCAATTTTGGGAGACTATCAGGAGTTCAGGTTGGGATGGGCTAGGTTTGAGATGCTTATTTTACATGCAAGTGTTGATGAAGGGAGATTTCACCAGGGTACGCTGGCAAGGATACTGGATTGGTGAGAATGATAGGATGGTGACACCCTTTACCTAGGAGATCAAGGCCCCTAAGTGGAGACTCAAATACTAAGGACATTTGGGAGACTGTTCCATGATTTCTGGTGGGTGGGCTGGCTTGGAATTGGGTTTCCCAATTACTATGATTAAGCTGAGTTTCTACAAGATTAGCTGCTGATCTAGCAGCAAACATGCTTCCATGTGAGAACTATCCATTTGGCAGTCAAAATGTCAGAATTTCACAGTCTATGAAAAATCACCTGAAACCATCATTCTCAAAGCTCTGCCTCCTTGAGTTTCAGATTCATTTCTTGGTTTTCAGATCCCAGGGATGAACACTGAAAGTATATTTTAAGACAAGGCAATTTATGCTTATTCTTCCAGCATTAAAAAAATGCACTTCTACATCAGAGCCATGTTTGGTTTCTAAATCTGTTAGCGTAGCAAGAACAATATTTCCCAGCTTTCCCTGGTTGCATTGTTTATATTTCTTAGCCAACAACACCTAAACCTTTTTTTTTTACTCACTTAGAACTTCTGTTTATTCCAACCCTTTGCTTTGTGAAACATTTATACATTGCATGTGTGAATACAATATATGGGATAATTTCAGATGTCACCCCTCTTCTTGTTAAAGTGACTGATGTCAGCCCTTTGGCAGGTGCTTCACATTCCACTCCCAGTTGCCACACATGTGTTGAACTTGACAGCATCCTGTCCATGGCTGGCAAACAGTGATGCATTCCTTATGCTCCACGTGTCATTTTTGAGATGCAGACCTCACTGAGTGCTTTGTCAGTTGCTATTCCTGTTTATCTCCCTGTTTGTTTATATGCTTTCTTACTTTGTGGACTCATTTTGCTTTTTGACTACTTCCTGTTGTTCTCCTTCTTTGATATTCTCTGTTCTCTTATTCCTCACTGAGTGGAAATTGGATGTGTTGCACAGACCTGCCATGCCAATCTAGGGGAGAGCTGTGCTTCCCCCACTGAAAGAAAGGGTTCAGCATTGTACCCTTGACCTATGTAAGTCACACAGCTCAGATGCTTGCCTGGGTGGCCCCAGTGAAAGATTAAAAGGAGGTTCCCTTTGAATAAACTGTGAAATACTCTTTATTGGAGTAGTATATGGGCCCCAAAGCTATAACCAGTTTAGAAACTACAGTGGATTGAGGGAGCCAAAGGCAAGACTACAGGTCCCTGATTCTGGAGAAGAGGCCATTTCTTAGACCAGTTGTTAACATGGTGATGAGCAGGGCCACTGTGTGTGCTTGTGTTGACAGTGTTCTACCCTAGGGTACCCAGTTGAGGGGCAGATGGGGGCTGCAATGCAGGTTGTGGGCTACCATGCTTCTACTTGTGATGATTAATATTATGTGTCAACTTGACTGGGCCATGGAGTGACCAGATATTTGGCCATGAATTATTCTGGGTATGTCTGTGAGAGAGTTTCTGGATAGATTAATATTTGAATCAGTAGACTGAGTAAAGCAGGTTGCCCTTCCGAATATGGGTGGGCTTCATCTAATCAATTAAAGACCTGAATAATCAAAAACAAATAAGAAACAAGCAAGGGAGAAATTCTCTCCGCCTGACTGGCTTCCAGCTGGGACAGTGCTACTTTGCCTTCAGAATCTGACTGGAACTTATACCATCAGCTCTCCTGGTTCTCAGCCCTGGGACTCAGACTGGAGCAACACCGCTGGTTCTCCTGCATCTTCAGCTTGTGGACTGCAGATCTTGGGACTTCTCAGCCTCCTTAACTATGGTAGCTACTTCCTTCAAAGGGATACACTAATACAGTACTTGACACTCCACCCAAAGAAGAGGTGCCTTTTGCTAATTCACACAAAGTTTCTCTCTGGGCTAACTAAGGCCCTGGCAATGTGTGTAGAGTTGGGTGTAAAGAGGTAGGAATGGGGCTGATACATATAATTTAAAAAGTTATGTCCCCCTCCACTCCCATGTAGCTTAGAGTTTGGTTGTGTTTTAAAACTCTGTGTCTAAGCATGAGTCTTATAATATAGGTGATTTTACAACTCCAGAGGGATAGAAACAATTTAGTTCCTCTGCTAAATTCCTGGTGATCCCTGAGAATGCCTTTGCTGGTTGGAGAGAAATATAGTAAGATAGTGATGAGTGATATCCAGAAAAAATACCCAAACATTGTCTTCTGGTGGGGCAAGGTGTGCTTTTTAAAACATGTTCCCTTCAATGTTTTAATACAAAGAGGTATGACTGGTGGTTATCATTTTTATTTTAAAGGCACAGAAACAGCTGCAGAGGGGCACTTGGGCATCCCTGGGGTCTGGGGGCTGGGGTGGGGTGGCTAGAAGCAGGGTTTGTTCTCTAGTTGAGCTTCTGTTTGGGCTCCTGTGTTCTTTCCAGCTTTCCTCACAGGACTCACAGAACACTTAGAACACTAGTACATTCTTTCTAAGCATTTCTTTTCTTAGAAAAAATAGAATAGTATGATCAGAGCTTAATTTCCTTAAAGGACAGACACTAGAACAGACTTTTGTTTTTCCCCACTGAGAAAACAACCATGTTTATTTGGGTTGTAATTATGTATTTTAGTTCAGTCCTCTACTCTCACTGTCCAAAGTCTTTTCTTTTCTAAGAACTGTGAAGGCAAGAATCCACACATATACAAATGTGCGCTCTCACATGCATGTATCTCAGGGCTATTTTGTTCATCAATTTTCTAAAAAAGTACTCAGACTGCACATACTCGGTATCACACAGATCACTACAGTAGAGGGTAAATGTGAGATAATATTCGCAGTACCTGACACATTGTCCTCAAAATGAAAATTATTGTTGCTGCTCACGCACAGCTGGATGGTGAAAAAATAGCAGTGATTCTATGATGCACTTGAGAGTTCCTTGTACCGTAGGGAGAAGATGGAAGTCAGTGAACCGTGTTTTGTTTTTCAGCTGCTACCCAAATTGGTTTCATGAGTTCTTACACTTTTACATAACCTTTCCTCTGGGCATTTAATGCCAATTAAAGCAACACAGTCATCCACAGCTCCAACTCTGGAAGGACCCCCTCTGAGGAATGTCACATTATACTTATGATCAGTCATAACAGGTTCCTAAACCATTTTCTAAAGTCTTGTGATCTTTATATTCACACATCCTCCTAGGATGGTTAGCTGAAGTTCTAGGTCAAGGATGTTTAGGAGACAATGGTAGAAGAAGACCTCAACCCTTCAGAATTATTGCTTACCAACTACCCAATTCTAGTTCACAAGGCTGAAGCTGTGAGCAACAGGAAGGAGGTTAGTGAAGACTCTTTGGCTCCAGTGGGCTGACATCCTCCTTAAGGACAGGAGGCACCAGGGATAAAGGGGTGGTAGGCACTGTCTCCCTAGTCACACTACCCTTAGACATCAGTGAGGCTTGAGTAAGTCCACAGTGGAATTTCCTGCAAGCTGAGGAATTCCAAAATTTTTAGGAATGTCCTGTGATTCACCAAACCTTGCCATTGGTTTAGGTCAGTGCTTCGTAAACTTTGACGTTCTTGTTGATCACCTGAAGATCTTATCAAAAGGCAGATTCCCATGCAGTAGTTCTAGAGTAGGGAGAGAGAGCCCGAATTTCCAGCCAGGTCTTTGGTGAAACAAAGGCTGCTGGTCCACAAACCACACAATGAATAGTAAACACTCAGAGTAAATATTTCAGGACCTCAATTCCTTTCCTGCTCTTTCTTATGATGCCACCACTATGAGTGTGGCCTCTACTACCTATGGCTACTATTTCCAGTCTCATTCCCCACCTATTGCTAAAAAGAGCATTTAAGATTGGTCTCCTACCATTCAAACCTGCTTTGAGCTCATTTGGCCAACATTCTGTGGCCTAGCTTTTGGTTCTTTTGCAAGCCCCCCAAAGATGCCATTTTTAAGTTCCAAGGAACTTGGAATGTTTCCATAAAAGTGGAATTCTACAGTTATGCTGATTATTTCCCCAAAGACTGTGGTGGTCTTTGCCTCTCCTTCTTGCTGGGGAATGTTAACTCATGATATATAGGAGGTAACATTAGTCCTATGATCTTATTTGTGGCTTCTCATGGATAAGCAAATAGAATTCAAAGGATACTCTCAGGCTTCCCAAAGACCCAGAAATTAATGTATAAATTAGGTTGTTATAAAGCAGACTGGCTAGGGGCTTGCTGTGCTGATGAGCAAATATTAAACACCTTCAATTTATCCAGTCACTAAAGGAGTTATTGAGTGCCTACTATGGGTCAGGCATAAGACAAACACAGCTCCTCCCTCCGTGCCTTTCCCAGCTGAAAGTGGAAAGTAAACAAAATGGAAATACTCACAAATGCTAGGTGCTATGAAGGAAACAAGATGACGAACTCACAATGAAGAAGTAGGCCAGTTAGACCACCTGATGAGTGATGGTGTCCCTGGGGCAGTGGCAGGAGGCAGACACCTGCAGGGTAGGAATTACCCAGCAGCATAGAGGTGCTTAGGCAGAGAGATCATGTGACTATCCCTGTGCATGCTCTAGCAACTTCTGTAGATGCTACCAGACAAACCCAATAAACAATTCACAGCTCCCTTCCTTGCAAATTATTCTGAAATTAGAGATTCTCCCCCAGGTGACAAAGGCAAAAGACTCCCTTTCTGTCACCTTCAGACCCCGCTTGCTCCAAGGCTAATGCCAAAAGCCTGGGACTCACTGAACACACCACTGGGGACCCTTGCACTCCTCTTTGAAGGCTGCCTGGAAGGTTGGGGGCTGAGGGCCCCCAGCCCAGTCCTCAGACTCTGCCTGTTTCTGCTGGTGACAGTCCATGTTCACTAGGCGAGTCTGGCCTGGGCCTCAGACTCGGCACGCTCGCCCCTGATAGTTCTTGTCCAGTCACAGTGTGATATGGTACTTCGGAAGCTTCCATTCGGAAAGACAGTGAGTGTGCCTCAACTCCTGCTGTCATTTATCATTTTTAATTATATGGGGGCATATTATAAGCCCAAATCCCAGGAGATATTAATGCTGCCAGGAGATTGTTTGTCTGCTGAAGAGCAGTCTTCCTAATCAAACTTGCACACCCTCAGGGCAGCTGATTTTTGTGTTAGGTGAAAAGCAATCATAATGAGCAAATGTGTGAAGAGGCATTTTCACTTGTGAGACGCTTAACTATGTCAGGCGGCTTAGCAAAGGGACTGGAAACTTCCGGATCCTGGTGGGTCTGCACGGGGCAGGGGTGGGCCAGTTCCACTGGAGTTTGTTTCACAGTTCAGACCTGCTAGGCAGTGACTGCTTTTAGCACTTTCTTCCTTCCTTAACCCCTGGGGTTACGGCTTCTCAAAGACACTTCAAGTGACCAGGCCAGGCAGCATTAACGCGGACCTCTGGGATGTTTGTGATCTGCTGCTTTCCCATTTAGCCATCCCTTCAGGAGGTGGCCTTTTTATTTTCATGCTTTTCCTGAGTTCACACCAGAACCTGGGCGCCCCAGAGGCTGAGCTTCAGACGCACCTGCACAGCCTGGCTGTGCTCCTACAACACACACTTGCTGGGCGTGGTGGAGGGCTCACTGATGAACGACAGGATCCTGCCCTCCAGAAAGAAAAAAATCAATAGGTATCCAACTCGCTATAAAAGCAGAAAGACTGTGATAACTACAACAACACAGATAAAGAGGAAGTGCTTTGTTATATATAAATGGTGCTGTATTGGTTTCCGATTGTGGCCACAAAGTTAGTGACTTAAAACAACAGAAATTTATTTTCTCACAGGAGGCAGAAATCTGAAGCGAGTCACACTGGACTAAAATCAAGGCGCTGGAAGGGCTGTTTCCTCCAAGGCTTTAAGGAGAATCCGTTCCTTGACTCCCCCAGTTCCTAGTGGCTGTCAGCATTTCTTGTGGCCTCATCATTCCAACCCCTGCCTCTGTGGTCATATCGCCTTCTCTGTCTGTGGAAGCCCCCGCAGCTCCCTCCTATGAGAATAGATGTGACTGCATCTAAAGCCCATTGGGATGAGGCAAGATGATTGTTCTATCTCATGATGCTTAATGTAAACACATCTGCAAAGCCCTCCATTGCCATGGAAGGTAACATTCACAGATTCCAGGGGTTAGCACATGGGTATCTTCTGGGAAGACATTCAGGTGCCACCCTCATTCTTCTACTCCTTTCCCCCATCACATACAGCTGTGATGTCTAGTATGGTAGTCACCAGTCACATGTGGTCTGTGAGGAGAGGGTGGTTACACTTCAGGTTGCCCGAGGTGACCCTGGCTGGGGCACAGACTGAAGGAACAGCAGCTACCAGGGTTAGCTCTTTCTCTGATGAGGCCTCCAGAGACATCTGTCTACTCACCCCCCTGTACACTTCACGCTTCCCAGTGAAGTGTACAGGGGGGTGAGTAGACAGATGTCTCTTGAGGCCTCATCAGAGAAGGAACACACCCACGTTCCATTAGCAAAGCAAGTCCCAAGGCCACGCACAGTGTCATTAGGGAAGGGAGTTCACTCGGCCCCTTAGTGGGAGCTTCTACAAAGTCACATGCCAGAGTGGTATGAGTTATACAGGGAAGTCCGTGAAGAATTACGAGCAATGGTCCTTAGGGGCGAAGCAGCTGGACTTGACTTTTTTATATAGTTCACTTGCGTAGTTGTGTGGAAAGCAGGTTTGAGAGACGAGATGCTAGAGTTGTGAGGTTCAGGTGAGACCTTGGGAGAATGTGGGCTGTGCAATAGTGAGCTGCAATGGAACGTTATTTCAGAATAACATGTGAGATAAAACCACCAGGACTCAATGACTTAGTCATGTATGGCTGGTTTCTAGATACCTCCATTTACCATACAGAGTCCACTGCTAAGGTGTGCAGTTGCCTCTCCAATATCTGTTTTCTTATGTTTATCAAAACAGCTCTGATTTTACTTGTCATTAATGTGCTTAACTAAACATTTTTCACCTAGCTTCCCTTGCAGCTGGAAGGGAAACCCTGGCTATAAATGGAAAACCCTGGATATAAATGAGATTCACTAGGTTGTATTACCAGAAAAACTTTTCATCGGGACATGTGCTTTTTTTTCATTTGCTCCTATCTTTTCTCTGCCTCAAGTGTAGATGGATGCCTGGAGCTCCAGTAGGTATTCTGTGGCTAGGAGGCAACTATGCTAAAGATGGCTGAGCGCAGAAAAGGAGCCTGTCTTTGATGACATCATAAAGATACCATACCATCCCTCCACGGCCCGCTTTAGGTTGGTTATGTGAGAGAAAGTAAATGCCCTCTTTTAAGTGACTATTTTTGTCTGTTTTTAAAATATATATTTTTTTATTTATTTCAGAGAGGGAGAGAGAAACATCAATGATATCAATGATAATTGGCTGCCTCCTACACACCCCCTACTAGGGGGTGAGCCTGCAACTAGGGCATTTACTCTGACTGGGAATCGAACTATGACCTCCTGGTTCATAGGTCGACACTCAACCATTGAGCCACACCAGCCGGGCTGTTTTTTGTCTGTTTTTAATAGCCAAGTAAAGTTCCTATCACCACACATGACCTTACCAACGTGAAGACACATTATTCATTTAATAATTATCCTGATCAATGACCAAATCTAGAAACTGTGGGGACTAAAGTAAATTAACATTTTCCTCCCACCTTATAAGTTCTTTTAGTTGGGCTAATAGTCAAGTTAACAGACAGATTAACAGGAGAAACATCAATTCTTAATATATGCTCATGGCAAATTCACATATGCATGAAAATTCCAAAGGCAGTGAGGCAACATTTAATATATATGGCATTTTAGACAAAGGAGAAAAGAGGCAGGGAATAGGGGTCCTAAATTTCAGAAGTGAGAATGAGCAATTTACAGGGAGATGAGGAAAAGTGGCTGGTTTGGCTCAGCGGATAGAGCGTCTGCCTGTGGACTAAAGGGTCCCAGGTTAGATTCCAGGCAAGGACACATGGCGGGGTTTCAGGCTTGATCCCCAGTAGGGGGTGTGCAGGAGGCAGCCAATCAATGATTTTCAACATTGATGGTTCTATCTCTCTCTCCATCTCCCTTCCTCTCTAAAATCAATAAAATATATATTTAAAAAGTGGAACATACATGGAAGCCAGTGATTTTCAACATTGATGTTTCTATCTCTTTCTCCCTCTCCCTTCCTGTCTAAAATCAATAAAATATATATTTTAAAAAGTGGAACATAGATGGCAGCCAAATTCTTGCTAGGCAACTCAGAAACAACGAGACATAGGGATATCTAGGTCACAGGCCCCTGCGTAAAGCCCTCTTATAATTCAAATTAGGCTAAGGGAACATCCTAGTTTTTCTAACAGACTCTCTTGGGCAGGAAAGGAGGGTGGTAGTCAAAGGTCCTTTGAGTGATTATTTTTTTACAATGAGTCTTTTGTTTCTTAATAAACAGCTTAAAAGCAATATCCCAAAAGGCAAAACTTGTTCCCCTTTAAAACATTAAAACCTCATTAAGGTGATCTAGTCCAACAGTAAGCAGCTGCTAGTTATGTAAATTGGTGGAGAAATTTTCCTTCAGTTTCTTTCTTCCTTGTCCTCCCAACACAAGTCCAAATGCTCCTCTCAGCCACCGATTTACCTTACAATGTCTACGTAGGTGTTAGGTCGAGAGTTAGCAGCAAAGGGGGGCTGACTGTTCTGTTTTAGAATAGGACTCTTGAAGAACAAACCTGTGATGGAGAAGAACAACAAAAACACAGATGAAGATATTGCTATTTCCAGATAAGGAGCTACCCAAATGTATATCAGTAATGATAAAGTTGCATTTCTACGTAACCTGATAAGCACTTCATGTACATTATCTCATTAGCCGCCTGAAGTTACATGATTTGTTCAAAGAGGAGAACTAACAAGTGACAGGGGTGGGAGCTCAAATTTTTCTGACTTATGTTTTCCCTCCCTGTGCCCAAAGTGATCTTAGGAACTGTGTTGAGAGCCTCTTGTGTATATGAGAGAAAGGGAGGTGTCGAAGAAATACGGCACCGGACATAGTTAAACAGGAAAGGAAGACTTTATTCAAGACAATTGCAATGGGAGACACACACACACACACACACACACACACACACGGGGGTCGGGGGGGGGGGGGGTCGGAGAGAGAATTTAACTCTACTGACATAAAAAAGCAAGCGGTTCTTAAGCCCTGAGATGAGCTATAGGGAAAGTACTGGAGGGCGTTGGGAGCAGGAGAAGGAGTTGGTCAATGTGTTCAGGCCATCTGTGTTGCGAAACAGCATTCCTAGAAGTTAGGCTTCGCCCCTCCCAGACGGCCTGGGATATAGCAGCCCTATCTTCCTGGACGGTTTCCCTGTCCTTGGAGAAACATTCCTGGGTGGTAAAACTGGTGAGAAGCTGGGAGATCTACATCTCAAGGGCAGAGGGAGAGTTTTCCAGAGTAAGGGCTGTAAGGAAAGGGTGAGCAGGGACCTAGAGCCAGGAAGAAACCTGTCTAAAGTTTTGTCAGGCTGAGGGGAACTTGAAGGCTGTCTGGGTCAGAGGAGCTTTCCTTGCTCTCCAGGAACCAGGTCTCAGAAGTTCCCAACTGTTCATCTCTTAACAGGTGGCTGCTTTGTCAGGGGACGTACAGACTAGCTGGTGGAGGGACTCGAATTTAAATGCGCATCCAGGTGGCGATGATTCCCTCTGCACCCTGGTTCCATGAAGCTCCTTAGGGTGAGTCCTTGCAGTTTTCTGGCTCTTTCTCCATCCTGGAGAGCAGAGCACTCACCTAAGTGACATGCCCACGACCAAATCCAAGAGACGTTTTCAGCTCAGAGATGATTCCATACAACTTCACAAGCGGGTTGAAGGGGGAGGAGGGAAGGGACTCTTGTAGCCCAAAGATAGAACCCAGGGACAAGGGCACCCCTAGTAGAAATTACCATCATAATAAGCTGAACGGGTAAGTAAGGAAAATGGAAATCTTTTTGGCTGGCATTTCAGCTTGCCTAAGGGACCATGCTTTTCTCAGAGGGGAGGTGACCTGACCTTAAAATCCAGGCCTCGGGAAGTAGGAGATGAAGGCATTTTATTTCCCCCTTTAAGGCTTTGATGTTTTTCACATAAAAATGTAAAAGATCCAGTTCCTTCCCCTGAAGCTTCTTAGCAAAGTAGCCGGTTTTTAGAAAAGACAAAGGCCTGGGGGTGGGTGGTGTCTGAAGAGCAGTGCCCTGAGGCCTCTCTTTCCCCTTCTCAGAGCATGAGGATTTTTAAAAACGTTCCTTCCCCAAAACACCCCACCCCCTTCTTCCCCCACCGATCTCTTCTTTATTCTCCAAAGTACAAACAGACGGTTACCCCTCAGGCCCTGCTACCCATCTTCTCTGAATCCCAATGCCTCCAGATACCAAGCTTCTCTCCTTTTGGTCGGCAGCTGTTCCCCCTGCCTGGTGTGCGGAGGGAGCTTCTTTGGCCACACGGTGGCGCGCGCGAGCCTCCCAAAGCCCAACACATTTCCTCCCCGCCCCGCCTTTCCCCTTCATCCGCGCAGGAGGAGCCGCGCCCCCGACCGTCCCTGGCGGGATAGCGGGGGGGCGCGCCCCCGGAGCCCGGGATGCTGTAGAGCCGCTGCAGCGTCCGGCCGGCGCGGGAGGGGCGACTGGCTGCGGACGGCCCCGGTTCCAGGCTCCTCCTCCCGCCGGTCCAGACCACCCCCAGCCTCCCCCCACCCCATTCCCCCTCGGCTCCACTCTGCGAATCCCCGGCTTCCCCCAGCAGCCGAGGAGCGGCGGCGGGCGCAGCAAAGGCGACTGGAGGAGCGCAGCCTGCCGGCCGCGCCAAGCCCTCGGGCAGCAGCGGCGGCGTCCCGAGAGCAGCCCCGGAGGTGCCGCGGAGTCCGACGCGCCCTTGCAGGACCGGGAGAGGAGAGAAGCCGCGGGCTGCAGCTGGGCAAGGGGGAGGCAGGCGCACGCGTGTGTGTGCCAGAGTGTGGGGGGCGACAGTCTCGAATTAGGGCGGAGGATAGGTCAGGGGAACCGGGGTGGGGCGCCCTCCTCTGCGCCCCCGCCGTCCCGGAGGTTCTACCGCGGCGGCGCCAGCTCCTCGGCGCCCCTCACCATGGACTTGCGCGGAGTTGGGACGCGCCTCGGCAGCCGCGCGCGGGAGGCTGCCCGGCCACGGGGGTGCGCGGGCGCGCGCGCAGGGATGGCGAGGTAGGATGGCCGCCCAGCGCGAACCTTGTGGCCCCAACCCAGCGGCCCCCGGGCGGTGCCGCTGACTCGCCGGAGCGCACAGGGTGTGGGCGGAGGCCGCCCCGCCGCGCCCGCGCCTTTGGGTGTCGCTTTGCCTCTTCCACCCACTCGCACCTGCCACCGCGCGGATACCATGTCGAAGGCGGCCGGAAGCGGAGCGGCGGCGGCGGCGGAAAGTTGTCCCCCAGCCTCTGCTGGCCCATCTGCGGCCGTGGAGGACCTGTCCAAAGTGTCCGACGAGGAGCTGCTGCAGTGGAGCAAGGAGGAGCTGATCCGCAGCTTGCGGCGCGCCGAGGCCGAGAAGGTGAGCGCGATGCTGGACCACAGCAACCTCATCCGCGAGGTGAACCGCCGCCTGCAGCTGCACCTTGGCGAGATCCGCGGGCTCAAGGTGAGCTGAGCACCGGGCTGGGCGGGGCGGGGCGGGGAGGGGAGGCTCCACAGAGTGGGGAGCGGGGCTCCCCGGGAAGGTGGGGCCAGGCTAACTTTCCCTCCCTCCGTCAACAGGTGATCCTCCCCATTCTTCAGGTCAGCACCCCCTGTTCCCCATCCCTGCCCTTTGGAAACTTTTACAAACTTTGGAGGCGTCGAGCTCTTCCCCATTTGGGACGCCCAGCGTCGAGCTCCCTCTTGGGGTCCTCTGTGGCGGGAGGAGCGGGCGCCTGGGATGCTGAGAGGCTGGGAGGAGGTGATGGGTACGCGGAATGCTTCGGTTGCGGTGCTGGGTTACATACCTGCAGGGAAAAGGCAAGCGAGGGAGCTAGCCTAGGGCATCTTCGCCCTTGGGGATCGGGCATACGAAAAGGCTGCTCCAGCGCACGACTACCCTGGCGGGCGGAGGGTGAGGACGAGGTGCCAATGCCGGGGCGAGGGGCTGGCGGGGCGTTCTGGGAGAAGCTGCGGGCGCCACCCTCGGAGCTGGCCTGTATCACCCGGTGCAGAAGAGCTTAAGCTCTGCCTTCACGCTCTCTACCTGTTCCCGTGCCTGCCTTCTCCCTGAATTCGGATGGCGTCATCTGCGTTTGTCAGGCCCCCAGGAAGCGCCCCCTGTCGTCCCCCCGCCCCGTTTTATTTTAATTTAACCTTCCGTGGTGGGAGCAGCAAAAGGACTCAGTATGGGAGGCGCAGGGTTTTGAAAGGTTACCCCAAGTGTCAGGGATGCTTGCTTTTTGAGCCCGCCCTCCCCGCTTTGCTACTAGGAAAAAGGAAACACAACACCCGTCCTCCCCAACTTTCTTTTCTCCTTGGAGAGCTCTGCATGTGCCGGCGCTGTGCCTGCCGGCGGCTGGCTGCCGCTCACCGTGGCCAGGAACCGCCCTGCGGGCGTGCACAAGGAACGAGTTTCCTCCCTGACTGCCTGTGCTGGTGCCTCCTGGTATTCCTTCCTCTCATTGTTCTGCTTTTGTTTATAGGAAGCCAGACACAAACGCAATCACTGCAGGGACCTTAGGGAGCAAATTCCCGCAGGCACATGCTGTTCTTGTCCCCTTTCCACTCCCACCCACTTCTCAGGCTGTAGACACTTTCTTCACTGCCTCAGCGCTCCAGCTCTGGGTTTCCTGGGCTCAGAGGAGTGAGAGGAGCAGAATGCAGATGCTCACCTGCGTGCTGGACCCAGCCTAGGTGGAGCTGGTCCTTCCCTGAGGCCCCAACTGACTCTCATATAGTCCCTAGAGTGGGTGCCATTAGGAAGATCCCACAGTCAGAAAAATACCAAGGCAGTTTCCTTTGGCTTAATTCATTGCTAATGGAGTATTTATTAAGTACCAGACTCTTGTGAGATTAGACAGGCTAGTGTAGTGGGAGTATCATCTCAGAGGTGGGTTTGTATTTAGAGTCCTCATTTGCCAGGAGGGTGAGTTTGGGTAATTAATTTCTCAGAGCCTCATTTTACTCATCAATAAAATGCAATAATAATAATCATCTCCAGACATCAAAAATACAATTAAACTACAGAACAACCATCATGCAGAACTATTTGAAATCTAGCTGAATGGCAGTCCTACAACTAAGGATTTTAAGAAGAAGCTACATTGACACTAGTAGGAGGGGTGGAGACCAAACAGGCTGGTCCCACACTCAGGTGTGGCAGATAAAGCTCAGCCTCAGAAGTACCCAGAGTAGCGAGGGGTCCCAGCCCCACACCAGAACGTCCCAGCCCAGATTTCCAGGGCTGGGAAGAGAGATCCACGTAACTTCTGGCTGTAAAATGCAGCAGGGATTTTGGCCGAGTGAGAAGGAGGGCTGCTGGAGTCCCAGGCAGTTTCTCTTAAAGGATCTGAACATGGATTTACTTGGATGCCCTCCCTTTGAGTTCCAGCACTGGGGAAGCAGCTGGAAAGGCACCAGGGACATACAGGGAGTAACTATATTATCTGGCATTAGGGCGAGAGCTGGAGGGACAGCTTTCTCCCAGATACAAGTTCTGGCAGAAGCCATTGTGCCTTTTCTGAGCCCTTCCCCCACAGACCTGGCAGCCAGGTGTCAAATCAGAGTCTCCATCAACCTGACTCTCACTGTTTGTCCTACCCTGGTGATTTCCTGAGACCCTGCCCCACCAACTTTTGGGCCCACACAAGCTGTTTCCAGTGGTTTTTCCATGTGAATTGCCTGTTTTGGCTCATGCTTCTGACTTTCCTAAAATTTCTCAAATAAGCAGCATCTGGTCTTGGCATACCCTGTACTGCCCTCTAAGTATCCCCAGGGCCAGCACAAGTGGCAGCCAGCCTTGGTTTGCAGCTTGGCCTCACCTGGGCACCTCCAAACCCAGAAAAGTGGCAGGCTTCTGCAGTCACTTTGTAGCTAATACCAGAGGGCCCCAGGTAGAACACAGGTGGTGCTACTCTTGGCCTGCACCTTGTGGGAGGCCCCAGTGCCAGTGAACCTGGTGGACAGCTTCAGACCACATCCAAGCACCACCCAACCACCTCCACAAGTGACACACTCAAGTGTTGAACTCTGTGGGCACCAGAACCCCTCAAATAATTCCTGCTCCTTGGGTTGGGCCACTGCATTGCTGGTCCTCCATGGTGGTTGCAGCAAATCCTTGCAGCTGATAGGCCTGGGGGTAAATCCCTCCCATTGATGTGCCGACAGTAATCAAGGCTCAACTACAACAGGAGGGTGTACCAGTACACAGCCCACAAGGGGGAAGCACACCTGGAGTGCCCAGCTTAGGTGAACGGGGAGGCTGTGCCACTGGACCATATAGGATACCTATTACATTAGGCCACTCTACCAAGCCTGGGAGATATAGCAGCTCTATGTAACACATAGACACAAACACAGGGAGGCTGCCAAAATAAGGAGACAAAGAAATGTCCCAAATGAAAGAACAGAACAAAACTCCAGAAAGAGAACTAAACAAGATGGAGATAAATAATCTACTAGATGCAGAGTTCAAAACACTAGTTGAAAGGATGCTCAATGAACTTAGGGGAAGAGTAGATGAACTTAGTGAAAACTTTATCAGTATAAAATAATACATGGAAACCATAAGAAAGAGCCAGTCAGGAATGAAGGATACACTAACTGAAGTGAAGAATAATTTACAGGGAATCAACAGTAGAGTAGATGAAGCCAAGAATCAAAACAACAATTTGGAATATTAGAAAGCAAAAAACACCCAATCAGAAGAGCAAAAAGGAAAAAGAATTTAAAAAAATGAGGATAGTATAAAGAGCCTCTGGGACAACTTCAAGCATTCTAATATTTGCTTCATGGGGGTGCCGGAAGGAGAAGAGAGAGAGCAAGAAATTGAAAACCTATTTAAAAAAATAGTGACAGTAAACGTCCGTAATCTGGTGAAGGAAATAGACATTCAAATCCAGGAAGCACAGAGAATCCCAAACAAGATGAACCCAAAGAGGCTCACCCCAAGATACATCATAATTAAAATGCAAAAGATTAAACACAGAGAATCTTAAAAGCAGCAAAAGAAAAGTAGTTAGTTACCTACAAGGGAGCTCCCATAAGACTGTCAGCTGACTTCTCAACTGAAACTTTGCAGGCCAGAAAGGTTTGGCAAGAAATATTCAAAGTTTTTGAAAACAAGGACCTATACAATGTTGCACTCTTGTATCTATGTTTCTCTCCTGCTCCCTTCTCTCTCTAAAAATAAGCCTGCCTGGCTGGCATGGCTCAATGTTTGAGCATTGACCTATGAACCAGGAGGTCATGCTTCAATTCCTGGTCAGGGAACATGCCATTGTTTCTGGCTCAAACCCCAGTGTTTAGTGTGCAGCAGGCGGCTGACCAATGATTTTCATCATTGGTCTCTCTCTCTCTCTCTCTCTCTCTCTGCATTACTTTCATATATATATTAAAAGTCAATAAACTATTCTTATAATTAAAAAAGAGCAATGACCTATAACCAAGATTACTCTACCCAGCAAAGCTATCAGTGAGAATCGAAGGGCATATAAAGAGCTTCCCAGACAAGAAAAAGCTAAAAGAGTTCATCACCATCAAACCAGTATTACATAAAATGTCAGTTAAGGGGTTTTCTTTAAGAAGAAGAAGAAGATAAGGAAAAAGATTTAAAAAATATGAACATCAAAATGGCAGTAAATACATATCTATCAACAATTGAATCTAAAAAATAAAAATAAAAAAACAAGCAGAACAGAACAGACTCATAGATAGAATGAACATTTTGACAGTTGCCAGAAGGGAGGGGGGTTGAGGCAATGGGTGAAAACGGTGAGGAGATTAAGAAGTACAAATTGGTAGTAACAGAATAGTCATGGGGATATAAAGTACAGCATAGGGAATATAGTCCATAATCTAATCACTATTTATGGTGTCAAATGGCTATGAGATTTATTGGGATGGTCACTTAGTTATATAATGTCTAATCACTGGGGGTACACCTGAAAATAATATTATATTGTTGTCAACTGGTGATTGAAAAATAAAAATTATTTAAAAAAATAACGGGTTGTGTCAATAAGTTATGATAAAGTAGGGGAAGATTTAACCATGGACGTGACTACAAAAAATGGTAGTTATTCTCACCAGGAGAGGACACATCTCCGGGATCTCAGTTTCTTAGGCAAAGTTGAAAAAGAAAAAGTATGGTTGATAACCCTCCAATTTAATCTTCTTCCAGGGTTTAAACTATAATGTAACTTGGAACCCTCCAATTTAATCTCCCAGGGTTTGAACTATAATGTGACTTGGAAGAATTTTAAATTTATTAGTCAATTAATAATATGGCACATTGACATAATAGCTCAGAAATACTTGAAAGTTCTTTTAATATGTGTAGATTGATTGTGTATGTGTGATCACTGTGTGAGTGGTGGTGGTGGTGGTGGGGGAGGGGGGGCTGGTTTTTATTCCTCTAGCCTCATTCAGAAAAATACTTATTAGGCCAGTTAAAAGTGGTCACACCCCAAGTAGGGAGGTCTCCTGGTGGCCTCGCTTTGTGACCTGGCATTAAAAAACTTCCCAGCCCACCTCCTTATCAAGTTAAAAAATGATGGGGTTTGATTACTTTCTGACATAGCCTCTATTCCTTCCCATCATCCCTGAACAGCTGCAAGGTGGTATCTGCAAGACCTCTAACCCACCTCTCAAGAGTCTATTTTAGACCCTGCTGAGAGGCCAGTCATCTCCCTTCTCTTCATCATCTTGTCCAGGGAAGCTGGACACCAAAGTGATCTATTAATGTGGTTGGCTGAATAATTCTGGAAGGAGGAGTTTGTTTGTTTTTTGCCTTTGATATTTGGGATTCCCACGTGAGGACTAAATTTAGGGTAATTAAGGCCATAACACTTTTTCTTTTTTATGCCCTTTGTGAGCTGTCTTTGAAATTGGATCTATATATTTTCAAGGCTGCTCAATGTACTGCAGCAGTAGACATAGGGAGATGGGAGCATCAGTTCTCTTTCTTTGAGGGGCCTGTGACTCTGTCCAGTCACTGGCTGACTTGTTTGTATTTAAACATTTAGGAGGCAGTGCAGTATGGGGCAGTGGAAAGACAAAGGATTTGGAGTCTGCGATCTGGGTAGCTTGGGCAAACTGTTAACCTCTTCGAGCCTCAATATTCTCATCTGCTAATTGGGGATACTGATACATAGGTGAGGACATGCCAGTGAGGTTAAATAGCTTTCTCAAGGTCATATGTTCAACATAGGCTGACTTTCTTTTCTTTGGCTGATTGACATTCTCTGGTTAGAATATGTGCTCCTGGAACGGGTGGAGGAAAGAGATTAGGGTTCTGATGTCATAAGGAACTGGGTTTCTGAGAAGCACATTTGTTCATTGCTGACCATGTACCAACACTCAAGCTGCTATGACCTGGCATTTTAGGAAGTGGGGTTTGTTTGGGGGAACTGATCTTGGCAACACATTAATTTCCCCCCTTATTCCCCAAAACACTGATTTCCCATCCTGCAATGATGAAAAATAGCAAAACGATTCTCCTTTAACCACAGAAACATTACTTAAGAGTCTTATGAATAAAATTTTGGGTTGTGTGCTATGAGATGGTTTAATCTTTTAAAAGTCCATTTTAAACAGAATTTTAAAAGTCCATCTTAAATGTCCATTTTAAATGTCTGGTGGCATGTGGCAATGTTACAAGGACACTTCGTGTTTTGAAAAAGAAAGCCCAGGTCTTAATGTGGCAGATTTGAAGAAGCTGGCTCACAAGGTTGTTATCAAGCTGGTTGCTTAACTGTCCCTCAGAAGGCAAAGGAAATAGCTCAACATTGAAGAGTAAGTACTATTCTCAGGAAAACTAATAATAGGAAGAAGGAGCTGTGCTGGAGGAAAGTGAATGGGCCAATACCCATCCTTTTCTCCCCCGCCTGGAACTCGGAGAAGTATTTGTTTCACTCCATTTGGAAAGGGCATTAACGCCTTGAAGCCTGCAGTGGTACAAGTCCTGTTTACTTCCAGTTCTGGAGAAATCAGAATAGTTGTAGGATAGTCAGAGGGAAGTATTTTCAGATGGAAATTTAGTTACAGGAAGAAGAACATGACTTGAACTTTCTATGAAATGCCAGGATTGAACTAAATGTGGAATAATTTTTGAAGCTTAGAAAGGTTAATTTTGTTTAGTATTATTTTCTCAGAATGTCCACAGCTTCTGATTTCCCTTAAAGCATCAATGTCAAGGGATAATTTATTCTGTTACTACTGTAGACTCCACATGGCAGTAGCTAGAGCTGTATCCTATTTAAACACAGGCCTAGGGCTTTAAGGGGTTGGTTAGTCCATAAACATGTTAAGTGTTCACTCTATGCAAAGCACCCTGCCAGATGTGTCAAATATGCAAATAAGGACATAGGGATGAACTCTGGCCTCCAAAAGCTAAAATATCTACGTTAAAAAAAAAAAAAAAAGCTGCCCAGTGAGTCCTCTAGCTAGTGTATCTTATAGGCAGTAAGCAGAGAGTGGGAAAATTCTTTCATTCATTCATTCCTGGTGCTGCTATACTCCAGGTGTCGTTCTAGGGTTGGGGGAGTCTTCTTAGAAGAATTTCTCCTTTTATAAGTTCATATAAGGGAGAGGATCATATTTTCTACTTGGAAAACTAGACAAAATCAGGGTTCAGAATGAGCAGACCTAGAGGAAGTTAAAGGTGGCCAAGGGTTCATTCATTTTCCCTGGCAAAGGGGAGGTGATGTGCAGGGTTATAAAAGGGTTCATATGCAGGAGAGACATAACCTGCCGGGAGTGTTTTTGGAGATCAGTCTGGCCAAAGACAGCTTGGACTGGAGCAGGTGTGGGAATGGGGAAGACCAAGGGGCAGAGGCAGACCAAGACAGAGGCCAGGTGAGAAGCTTTTGGGAATTCCAGAAAGTGGCATTGAGAAGCAAAGGAATGGATGGGTGTTAGAGACAAGGAAACGGGTGACGGTAATGCCAAGAGTTGGCAGTGGAGTTGAACACTAAGCTGCACAGATCCTCCTCTTCCTCAGGCCTTGAACATCATCTTTGGAGGTACAGGGCGTGGTTGACAGATGTTTTCTAGTTTATTTTTTAAGTCAGTAGCAGGAAAAGTGTTGGAATCAGTCTGAATGTAAGAGAATTAAGGCCCCACTCTGAGTACCTCTAGTTCTGGATTACATGACAGAGTCACAAGGCCAAAAGTTTTCAGGCTTTGTAAAGCAGGGGAAGTCTTAGGTAGCCACCCCTGTCGCACCCCCACTAAACCATGGTGCTTTAAGAAACTGTTACCCCTTTTATACTATTTGTGTGAATGGAGCATAAATGGGGACTTCTCAATTAATATTTAAATTCCTGGGTTTCAGGTATCTACAGTGGGGTGCAGTGTTCTGGATGCACAGAGGTGAACAGAATAGATGGTGCGAGGGGGCAGGGGGAGGTCTCCACTCTCATGACCAGTTCAATGAGGATGAAGACATGACTAATAGCCACACTCAACCATATATGATTACAAATTGTAGTAAGTGCAACAGAGGCAAAGTCTAAGGGATAATGGTAGAGCTTAGGGCAGGGGTGGGCAAACTTTTTGACTGGAGGGCCACAATGGGTTCTTAAACTGGACCGGAGGGCCGGAACAAAAGCATAGATGGAGTGTTTGTGTGAACTAATATAAATTCAAAGTAAACATCATTACATAAAAGGGTACAGTCTTTTTTTTCAATAGTTTTATTCATTTCAAATGGGCCGGATCCAGCCCGCGGGCCGTAGTTTGCCCACGGCTGGCTTAGGGGGTAGTGGTCAGGGATAGCTTCTATGGGGAAGTAACAAAGTAAGACCTAAAGGTTGTGTAAAAGCCTGGGGGAAAGCATTCCAATGAAGGAGGGGAAGGGCTTGTCCCTTGAGGTCCAGAAACAGGGCATGTTGGTGGGGCTCAGTGCATGATGGGAAGGGAATGTTCTCACCTTCTCCATTGCTACTATGTGTCAAAGCCACCATCATCTCCCTCTATCTGGACTAGCCTAGTAGCCTCCTAGCTGGTCTCTGGGCTTCCATCTTAGCCTGTCTCCCTCTCTTCTACCTGCTTCCCCCCACCCCCCAGCCAATCTATTGTTCACACAAAACTATGGTGATTCTTTACAAATTGAATCATATCCTGTCATTCCTCTATCCTGTGCTCACCCATTCAGAGTCCTTCCCGTGGCTGACGAGGCCCTGCATTACGTGGCCCTGATACCTCTCAGACCTCTTTCCCACCTTGCCCTCCTTTCTCTCCTCACTGTGGCACACTAGCCTCGCTGCAACGGGAGACACATTTGTCTTAGGGCTTTTATACTTGACATTTTCTTTGCCTGGGATCATCTCTCAAATGTTTGCTCCTTCATTTCACTCAGACCTTTGCTGAAATATTTTCCATCTTTGCAGAGGTTCCTCTCCTCCTCCTCCTCCTCCTCCTCCTCCTCCTCCTCCTCCTCCTCCTCCTCCTCCTCCTCTTCCTCCTCCTCCTTCTCCTCCTCCTCCTTTTTGAAAAAGGTATTCTTTAATCTGTTTTAATTTTCTTCCCAGCACTTTTCTCTACAGGACATTATGTTCTGTATTTGCTTTTTGCTAGTCTTTCCCATTAGAATGAAAGCTGTAGGATGTCAGGGTCTTGCTGCACACCAGCTGGACTGGTATCTGGTCCATAATAGATGCTTACTAAATAGTTGTGAATGAATCAATGACTCACCATTCATGTTGGAGAAGTAGGCAGGCCCAGAGGACTGGGGGCCTCATGAGACTTGAAAGATTTTGCACTTTATCCTAAGGGCAGTGAGAAGCTATTAAGGGTTTTAAGCATAGGAGGGATGAGATGAGATGCATTTTGGAGTTAGATTTCAGAAGACTCATTTAGCTCAGAAGTGGAAGGCAAGGGAGAAGGAGGCACCGGCACAACGACAGGTTCTTCTGAAGAACAACAGGATGGGTGGCCGTGGCATTTGCCAAGAGGTGCGATTTGGGGAGGGCAGTTTGAACATGAGCTCAGCATTGCTGTGTTTCATGTGTGGTGCCTGGGAGATGTGTAGGGGATGTGGCCAGTGGCGGGTTGGATGTGCAGGACTGAAGAGCCACCAGAGGGCAATTGTGCTGTTCCCTCTGGCGGGGAATTGGGGCTGGGAATCACATGTCATGGGCTGAAAGCCTAGCCAGTGGTTGGCAAACTGTGGCTCGGCAAACCGTGGCTCGCGAGCCACATGCCGCTCTTTGGCCCCTTGAGTGTGGCTCTTCCACAAAATACCGACTTCTGCGCGTGGGCCACGAAGTTTCAATCACGCTGTACGTGCGCGCCCGCACATGGTATTTTGTGGAAGAGCCACACTCAAGGGGCCAAAGAGCCGCATGTGGCTCGCGAGCCGAGGTTTGCCGACCACGGGCTAGGCAGTGCTTGTTTGTGAGATGAAAGGCCTTTTAAGCATTTCACAAGTCGGGAGCAGCCATCTTTTTTCCTTGAAGGTGGGACAGGGAGCAGTTTTTTAAATTTTTTTATTTTATTAATTCCCTGTTAATTCAAAGCTGCTCCCTCAACACTGAATGGATGACCTTGGACAAGACAAACTTTGCGAGATCTAGTGTTTTCTCCTGTAAAAGAACCGTAATAGTCATTGTCCACTAAGTGTTTTGGTGAAAATTAGATGGGATAATACACAGAAAGCATTAGACAGGGAGCACAACCAATACCTATTATTTTTACTTTTATGGAAGCTACCAACCTGACACTTCCTCTCACCTTCTCTCCTCTGGTAACAGGAGGGAGGACTGGCCAGTTCTAGGCTGCCTCTCCTGAGTCTAAGCCCGATGCAGGCTCACGCGCAGGCTCCTGAGTGGTTGTCTCTCTCTTTCCAGGATATCAACCAGAAACTGCAGGAGGACAACCAGGAACTGCGGGACCTCTGCTGCTTCCTGGATGACGACCGGCAGAAAGGCAAGAGGGTGTCCCGGGAGTGGCAGAGACTGGGCCGCTTCACGGCCGGGGTGATGCACAAGGAAGTGGCCTTATACCTGCAGAAGCTGAAGGAGCTGGAGGTGAAGCAGGAGGAGGTGGTGAAGGAGAACATGGAGCTCAAAGAGCTCTGCGTGCTGCTGGACGAGGAGAAGGGCGCGGGCTGCGCGGGCAGCCGCTGCTCCATCGACAGCCAGGCCAGCCTGTGCCAGCTCACCGCCTCCACCGCACCCTACGTGCGGGACGTGGGCGACGGCAGCAGCACCTCCAGCGCAGGCAGCACCGACAGCCCCGACCACCACAAGCAGCACGCGAGCGGCGGCAGCCCCGAGCACCTGCAGAAGCCGCGGGCGGAGGGCAGCCCCGAGCACACCAAGCACAGGAGCACCAGCCCAGAGCACCTACAGAAACCCAGAGCCCCCGGGACCCCAGATCACCCCAAAGCACTCAAAGGACCCAGCCCCGAGCACCACAAACCCCTGTGCAAGGGCAGCCCTGAACAGCAAAGGCACCCGCACCCAGGCAGCAGCCCCGAGACGCTGCCCAAGCATGTGCTGAGCGGGAGCCCCGAACACTTCCAGAAGCACAGAGCCGGGGGCAGCCCCGAGCACGCCAGGCACAGCGGGGGGAGCCCGGAGCACCTGCAGAAACACGCCCTCGGTGGCAGCCTGGAGCACCTCCCCAGGGCCAGGGGCACCAGCCCGGAGCACCTCAAACAGCATTACGCGGGGAGCCCTGACCACAAACATGTGGGCGGCGGAGGTGGCGGAGGAGGCAGCAGGGAGGGCACCCTCCGAAGACAGGCGCAAGAGGAAGTGTCGCCCCATCACCGGAATGTCTACAGTGGCATGAACGGTGGGTCAGTACGTGCTGGGGATTGCTTTGGCCGGGCATCTCTGTACAGAGATCTGGATGATAAAGGGCGGCCCAGCCAGATTAGAAAGTGCAGGCTCTGGCCAGGGGGTGGGTTGGGGGAGGAGCAAATATTTGCCCTAATTCATCTTATGTGCTTCTTCCCTTCGATTGGTTTTAGTTTATACAGTTATGAGTCAAGTAAGCTTGGAGAAAAAGAGGAGGGGTTAGGGGAGGGAGAGGAACAATAATTCCTATGGGCCCCGAGTAGTCGGGGTGAGATTTATGGGAACTGAAGATGAAACCAGACCCAGTCTAAGATTCTTCCATCTTGAACTTGAGCATTTTCCTAGTTGTGTGCAGTCTCCTGCTGGGGCTCACTGGTGAAACAGGTCACCAAAAGGTTTTTTAATCCAATTATAGTAAACTAGAGGTACAGTGCAGGAATTCATGCATGGGTAGGGTCTGGCCCGAATTGGGGCAGGCCCGCCCCTGATTGGGGTAGGGGGGCCGACTGGGGGCAGGGCAATCATGGGGAGGGGCTGTGGGTGGTGGGCCAGCCACCCCGCCCCTGAATGGGTGGGGGGAGCTGATGGGGGCCAGAGGCCTGGGGCAGGGGCCATGGGTGGTTGGCTGGCTGGCCTTGCCCCTGATCGGAGTGGGGGGGACGATGGGGTGGGGGGCGCGGAGCTGACTGGGGAGAGGGGCCGCAGGCCGATTGCAGTAGTGGGGGCCCATGGGGGTAGAACTGGCTGGGAGGAGGAGCCGCAGGCGGTTGGCCGGTGGCCCTGCCCCTGATCAGGGTGGGGGGGGGGGGGCGCTGATTAGGGTGGGGCTGGGCAGGAGGAGGGGCTGCAGGAGGTTGGCCAGCTGGCACCCCCCGCCCCCCCCCCTCGCCCCCCATCGGCCAGCTAGCCACAGTGAGCGTCATAGCCACTGGTCATTAGGCATTCTGGTTGCTGGTATATATATATATATATATATATATATATGATTATTTATTATGAAAACCAATATCATTAAAAAGGAAATATGGTGTCCCTAAACAGGCTTGATGCTGGGTTGCCTGAATGCCTATAAATATGCTTTACTTGACCTTGGAGATTTTTTTTTTGGTTTTGGGGGCCTTCGCATGAATATGTGACTTTACTTTGCATCTAAAATGTATCAACTGATTCCCTTCTCTACTTACTCAAAACCACCCAACCCTCCCAACCAAACTCCCTGAAACGTATTCTAAATAGCACGCTCTTTGACTTTAACATGAGAAATATTTTCCGGTTGTCTAAATGTTCCTTTAAAAAAATGTACAGATGTGTTTGGACACTCCTTTGGTTTCCACAGCATGATATGCACTGCATTTGCTGAGGTGGCTCTAGTCTAAACCCAAGTTTTTAAACTGCTGGAAGAGGTTTAATTTTCTGCATCTTGGTTCTGAAACCACCTTGAACTCGAGAGGGGAAAAAAATAATTTCTTCAAAAAACAAATGAAAAACCCCTTACCATCCTGTTATGTTACTTATGGTTGAGTTGGAACCAAAATGATTGGTTTTATGAACTGTGGGCTCTTTTCATTCAAAATATCTGAGGTTTCTCACTCTATTTGAAAGCTGCTCAGGAGTCAGTGGCAGTCAGCTTTGAGCTGTGGTGGCTTCCAATTTTAGCAGCAACACAATGGGGTAAATTTTCAGTGTTGTACTTGAGGATTTACCTGTTGGATTCCATTTCATCCTAATCCTTTTCTTGTAGTGCTGAAAATTGACTCCTGAAGCTTGGCTTCTAATGCATCCAGTGTTCTCTTAAGCACACGTGGAACTAGAAAGGGTGGGAAAGGTCGGATGGTTGGTGGTTTGTGTTGGGAGATGGAGACGGAGAAGCCAATTCTCCCGTTGTGCAGAGGCCTCCTGGCTGACTGGGGCTTTTAAGTTCACTGCGTGTCTCTCACTCTTTCCAGGAGAGGCAGCGATACTGCCGCGATGCTGAGGGCAGCCTGGGCTGTGCAGCTCTCACAGGGATGAAAGTCATTGAGAAAGATATTTCGGTTGTGTTACTACCAAAGATAGGTCATTGACATGAAGCTTGTCTTCAGGGGGTAATGGGTTAACAGGAAGGTGACGTTAATGGCTTTTCCATTTCTTGATTACTTTTTGATGAACATGAAAAGTGAATGATGTGCACTGTTTTAAGGAAAATGTATGTTGAACAAAAAAAAATACGGGCAGGTGGTTAACTTACACAACTATTCTCTTTACAAAATGACTTTTTAAAGTAAAGAACTCATTGAGCTTAATCAATGTATGATTTAGTGTACAAGAAAAGTTTTTAGGTGCGACTGTTAAATGATGCCTGGCATAAAGTAAGGTTTGTCTCTAGAGAAGGATGACATTACATCATGGCTTACTGTTGCCTGGATTCAGATAAACATCGTGGGTCAGGCAAATGATTTATAAAATGTAGCCATTTTACTTAGTTAAAAATTTGATGTGTCATTTAGAATGTCACTATATTTAATTTTTGTGTGTTTACTTCTTTTCTCATTCTAAAGTGACAAATCTTTTGACAGTTGATATCCTCACCAAGGTATATTTGTAGCACATTTGCATTATGTTTTTAGTTCAGTAATTAATTGGAAAATGAAGTGGCACAATGTTCGTGGATCATCAGTCTATAAACAAGGCACTGGCAGCTTGTATTTATCCTGCTGTTACAAATTAATTTTTGATATGGATGGTAAGACATGAT
Organism: Myotis daubentonii; assembly: GCF_963259705.1. Taxonomy (NCBI): domain Eukaryota; kingdom Metazoa; phylum Chordata; class Mammalia; order Chiroptera; family Vespertilionidae; genus Myotis; species Myotis daubentonii. The sequence continues at coordinate 48,688,452 of NC_081851.1, read as the reverse complement.
CTTTTATACTTACAAATCACCACACACTTGCTTGAGTCATTGGTTTATAAACAGATAGGAACCAGTAGCAAGTTTAATCTCAAATTGCAGATTTGCCAAGTCACTTACAGAGTCATTCTGTTGCAGTTGGTGTGAGATCTGAGTGTTTTGGATGAGCACTTGCATGCTTTTATTATGAACAGAAAGGAGGTGAAAGTAGGTGGAAGTGTCTGCATTAAACGGCAGGATGAAACAGAGATGGTGGGATATTGTCCTACTTGTAAGAATATACATCCCTCCAAGAGGACACAATATATACACGGAGGGAACATTAGTGAAACAGTTGCTGTTTTAGTTGACTGTGCCTTGAGCATCTTTAAGTCTTCTTGTGCCTTCAGTGGCAAGCTACTGGATTAATTAGTAGATGAACTTGACCTCCTAGAGTTTCTTTTGGTTAAAACAGTTGGCTTAATTTCCTACTGGATGCAAAGACAAATTTTAGGCAGTTTTCTCTTAAAAATATGTAAGGCTATATAGCCACTTTTCAATTAGTAGCTGATTCAAAAGCAAAGACCAAAAAAAAAAAAAAAAAAAAGCCACAGGAAAAAAAAATCTGTAAATTGAACAAAATGCTCATGAATGCATTTACTTGTTTAGAAGTTATTATTCAACTATTTGTTTTCAATTTGTAGAGAGTTCCATTTGCAAAGTTGAAGCAGATTCAACACTTATCACATCTAGACATTAAGGCATTTGTCTATTCATTCAAGTTACTTGCTGTATTCCAGATTTGTAAACCAAGTAATTGAATAGCCACTTCTAGCTATAAATGTACACAAACTGATAGCCTCCTTGAGAATGGGGGATTCGTTTACCTGACTCCATTGAAATCCAAGGTTGGATTAAACTTTTTTAGGTGAAAGTGTTCCCTTTCACAAGGAGACCAAGGGCTTTTGCTTCCAGTTATCAGCTGGCAGATCTTTGCTTTTTAACAGAAAACGTTTTAGCTCAGGTCATGGATGCCATGGATGATTCAGGTTCTTTCAGCAGCAATAGCTCTGTTTTATTGTTAACCTTCCAGACAGGGATGATTCTGATCATCAGGCCTTTCTTTACAAGTAGTCCTCCACCTCTGGGACATTATGAACCCAGTCAAAAAATAATAACAAGAATTTTATTTTAATTCTAGAAGCACATATTTCTGGTTATCAGCAACTGAGAAAAAAAATCGTAGAAGAAACATTACTCCTTATTTTATTGTTTATCTTCTTTCTCCTGAAAGTATTGCTCAGTTATTATTAATTTGACATTTGAGGGCAGGTTCCAGTGAACAATAGCTTCATACCCTCCTTTGACATCACCTAGCCAATGAGAGCGCACACAGGGCATTATTCTCATACCTTAGACAAGGTCAGTTCATTTGGCCTTGCAGGACGGAGTGTCACGGTTGCGAGTCTTCCTCCTGAAAGCTTCTTACCGCCTCTTTTCCTCTTTCGTGCGAGTATCTCTAGAGATAGAAAGAGCGTGCTGTTTCTCCCACTAACTCTTCCTCTAGAGCAGCAGTTTCTCAGCAGCAGCACTGGTCACATTGGGGCCATGGAAATCTTTGTTTTGAGGGGGTCGTTTTGTGTGTTGTAGGAGATTTAGCAGCAACCTGGGCTGTACCCATGAACCACCCCCAGGTGTGACTACTTAAAATGTCCCCAGACCCGGCCAAATGTTCTCCGGGTGTGGGCAGAATTGCCCCTGATCCAGAATCACTGCTTTGGAGCCGAGTTTTCCAATCTAGCTGTAGATTAAAATCACTGTGGTAGCTGTGAAAAAACACCTGTGCCTGGGCCCCACACTCAAATGCAGATTGAATTGGTCTGGCACTGGACCTGGGCACGTTGCAAAATGAGCTCCTCAGGTGAAGCCCGTTGCCCCAGGCTTTTTAAGATGGTTGGTGTGGGTGAAGCTCTCAAACACCCAAGCCTCCTGGGGAGAAGAAAGTTAACTTTTCCCTTTTTTTGCTGAAATGAACTCCAGGACTGAGAAGGACTGACCCCAGCAGGTACTGTAAGACTTCACCCCTCTCAGCCCAGAGCAAGGCTGTATTGTAATGCACGTTGGGGGGCTATGCTTTGAAAATTTGAGTTTTTGGCGGGTGGACTTATTAGGCTAATTTTGGGAAACCCTGGTATATGGATAGTTCGAGATTACTTTTTAAAGCCTTTGCATCCAGATGGAAAAGGGAGAATGTGAGTTTCTAACCCATTTCTGGTGGATACCAATGGTGCATGTAGATCACACAGCTTCTGCAATGTGAATGCCTATTTCCCAGTTTATAGGTTTTACCCTGGGTCTTAGGGCTGCTTCTTATTATCTGTTGAGGTTATTAATGAGTGAACAAAAATGCTGATAACACAAAATGGCCTCGTTTATGGAGGGGTAAGAACCCGTGTGTGTGGAGAAGCCCAGCAGAATTTTCTGAAGCAAGGTCATCTGTAAATTAAATAGTGCTGCAGTATAGCATGAATAATTGCTCTCATTAATTTTATATTTTGCTTAGGAAAAGCCATAGCATCCCTATGAATGAATTTGGACAACAGAAATTGAATATCTCTCGGGAGAAAAATTTCAATGGTTACAGTATACCAGAACTGATTTAATTGAGGATCTCTGAGTATATTTTCTATTGTGTGAACTGAAATGGAAATGGTTAAGAAATTAAGATAATCGTTTTTGATCTTCAAACTTTAATATGGTAACTTGGTAGCCTTATATCCACTTTGATAGGACGTCAATTTAAGATGTTTTGAAAAATAGAATTAATTATTGTACCATACTTGTGTGTGCACATTGCATTTATCATAAGAATGTATTAGATTACATTTTTATTTAATGACATAAAAACATACTATTGGGAATATTTTGAAATTTCTTAAACTATATCTGAGAGTCAGACTATTACTGGAAAGCCCAGATGGCTTGGAAAGGAATTTTCTAGTAGAATGTCAGGTTTTCAACTCCACTGTAATAACAGCACAAAACGAGACACATTCTTTAACTCTAGGGGATCCTTTTCATCTTTCTCCAAAGGAGATTTTCTGTATCTATAATCTGTTATGTATATGTGTGTGTACATGTATATTTTATTAGCTTTAATATTGCATCTGAACAATGTCAAACATTCAGTTGACTGACTGTTTAGGCAAACAAATGTCCAAATGCATCCAGCCACTAAGCTAGTTGCTGCTGTGGTCAACCAGAATCCCTTTCAGCTGATTATGGTTGTGTCATTTGGATCCAACTGAAATCAATTAGATGTTTGTACTTTCCTATTTACTGCAACTTTCCAGAAGATACAGTAGAAAAAGTATGATTATTGAATTAGTGATGCATTTATCTTTTTAACAGGAAAAATTTAGAATGAAGCACAGGGGAAGTGAAAAGTTAGGGCGAGTATTCTGCTTCATGAAATAACTTCACAAGTGTCAAATGAGTGCAGATACAGTGATTTGCTATAAGGTTTTGCATTTACTCATTGTAATGTTAGATTACTCTGGATGCGTTGGTGTGCAGCGGTCGGCAAACTCATTAGTCAACAGGGCCAAATATCAACAGTACAAAGATTGAAATTTCTTTTGAGAGCCAATTTTTTTTAAACTTAAACTATATAGGTAGGTACATTGTTATTAACTTAATTGAGGTACTCCTAAGGCTTAGGAAGAGCCACACTCAAGGGGCCAAAGAGCCGCCTGTGGCTCGCGAGCCGTAGTTTGCCGACCATGGGTAGGGATCTCAGTCAAGCTCCGTTGGTCAGAAATAAGAGTGTGAAGCCATATTTTGCTGAAGTTAAAAAAAAAAAGGGTAAGGTTGTATTTGTATATCACCATTGGGTCAGTGTATGCTTGATGATGTCTTTCCGATTGAAATTTATGACCTTAGGTTCTAAACTGTCTCAGATTTTAGGCACTTCTGATGCTTAGAGACCCCAGGGCTTCCTATGCTAGATAGAGCTGTGAGTTCCTACATTAAAGAGCCCCGGGTGGTTATTCTCTTCTCCACCATGTCTATTTTAAAATAATAGATTTTAAGTCACTTCAAGTCCCAGTCTACTGTTAGCGGTATTCCTTGCTGTCCTCAGCTGGCCTGACTTAACTCATTTTCTCATTGTTTCTAAATTCTGTTCTGCTGTTGCTAATGGCTGGTCATACCTCAGGAGAGTGAAAAACCACACTCATGAGAACTCTTTAAAATAAGAGTGAAGGGTCTTGAAGTGTCCTTATATGAATGAAGTGCATGAGCTTTAGTGCCTGGCCCATGTGCCATGAATTTGTAATTATTTTGGCTTTCTAAGGTTCATTTTTGCTTATTTTGGGGGCCTTGACTATGCTTCAGAGAATTGAGATCTTCTAAACAAACTCAGAAATATTTGCTTAGGTACTCGGACTCAGCCAGGTTGCTCTTAATAGTACTTTAATACATAATATTTAGGACGAGCATTTGTGCACACTCAAGAAAAAAAATTATTTTGAATTTGACTCTGGGAAACACTAAGAATAATTTCAAATTCTGAAATAGGCTGAATCGCAAGAATTCTAGGAAATTGGAGATTCCATTTCAAGAATAGACCATGGGACACTTGAGAATAAAGATACGAAATCTCAGCTCTAAGTTAGAAGTGTCTCTGTCTAATCTGCGAAACGGCGAGGTTCAGGTTACTGCGGTGCCTGACATAATCACCTCCTCTTGAGAGTGCCCTTCAGGAGCCTCCAGTAGGAAGAATGGCTGCTCTTTCTGAGAAAGAGGATCCTTAAGCCACAGCCAGGCAGTGGCAGAGAGGGATTTAGAAAAGGGAAAGTGGCAGAGAAACAGCAGGTTGCATTATCGTCCTTATAAAGGCAATACCGGTTTGTCCTCCCTGAGATAAAAGGCAGTAACTGGGTTATTCACATCTGGTTGAATCATTTACAGTTTTCACATAACAGAGAGTTATGTATTACAGAGCAGAGCTTCTGTACCTGAATCATTATGGAAGGGTGCAGCAGGTCTTGGGACCTGGTCATGGGCCTGCAGTGAAATCAGGCACACAGTCACTTACCAGATAACAACCTACGGAATAATAGTTATTAGTGTTTTTTATATCCTGAGTTATTTAGACCTTCTGTAGGCTTTTCTATGAGACAGAAATGTCAGGCACAAAGGTTGGGTTTGGTGATTGCTCAAAAGAGTGATTTAATTATTCAAGCTTTCTATACACACACACACACACACACACACACACACACACAATTCAGTGTTTAATAGAACATTAAATAAATTGAATTTGAAGATATTGAATGACCTTTAAAAAACCCGTTCACTTTTATTTTCAGCTACATAAAGTACTATGAATTCCTACGTTTTAAAATCTTGCAAACAAAACATTTGTAGCACCACTTATGCCTACTGCTACGGTTGAGGGATAAATGTTTTGGTGAACTTTCGATGACCAAGAAGTCAAAGTTGTTTTCTGATGCTTCTTGAGTGAGTTGGCTTTTCTAGTCAGGTGTATTTATCATTACTTTAAATGGAGAATTTTGTCTTCTAGCCTTGGTTGCAAAGGAAACTGAAAGGTCTTCTCATCTTTCTTCTAAAATTGAGGGGTTCTTTGGATTTCAGGGGAAATCCCTGATCTGGGTTGTGCGTAACTACAGCTTCCTGAGTGTCCATAATTGTTAACTGGTTCAAAAATGGTTAGAAGCATGAATTGCACTTGGAACATGGTATGTGCTTTCTTATCAGTAGGAAAAAAAACAATTAGTGGCAAATATTTATATGCATGTGTGTGTGTATATTTTATTAGTTCAGTTAACTGAGAATAGATTTTAATACTAACAAATAGAAAGAGGACACTGTAGTTGTATTTAGTTTAAGAAGTCACAGAATCATAGAACTTCAGTCTGTAAAGTACTCTACATTTTATCCAGTTCAATTTTCCCATTTTCTGATTGAGGAAATTGGTTTCCAGAGAAATTCACAAGGCCAATTGCCAAGTGACTAGAGGACTAGAATCAAGCTGACTCCCAAGGCATGGAATCAGTGTTATAAGGAAGACATTTAATCTTCTAAACCCGGAGGCCGCTGAAGAAGGGATAATCTATATATAAAAGCCTAAGTGACCGTTATGACTGGACGACTGGATGACTGGACAGTAGCTATGAAGTGAACTGACCACCAGGGGGCAGATGCTCGATGCAGGAGCTGCCTCCTGGTGGTCAATGCGCTCCCACGGCCAACCTCCCATGGCTGGCCAACCTCCAGCGGTCCCTCACCCCGGCTGGCTGGCCTCGATCACCTGCCAGGCCGAGGGACGCCACCCGTGCACAGATTCATATACCGGGCCTCTAGTGTTTAGTAAAACTCTAAGTGGAATACAGAAACATCCTTTACCCTTTCCTGTTGGGAATTCCGAAGAACCAGAGACCTGAAATGATGAGAGTGGGACAAGAAGAACGTCAATAGACTATGGCTTAGAAGACCTGGTGATTTAGGAGCTTGGATCTGGGAACTTGTGGTTAGGCCAGTTGGGGTGCACAGTTCACAGCTGATGGACAGCTGCTCAGATGCATTATTAGAAGTATTCTTGCCGCTTGCCTGAGAGGCCAACAACCTTACTACTCGTTTCTTTCCACATAGATTCTCCCCACTCCGAGGCCACATTCCTTCCAGGTAAATGTTTTTTGTGAAGGTGGACTGACCTTAGTCCTGTCCTCACGCATCCACTGGTAATAACCGCCCAAATGCCGTGTGTCTGGAGAGGTGTCGGCTTCTGGACGGCAAGAAACAGAAGGGACGGAGACCAGCAGCAAAGGGATGGGCCAGATGGCAACACCACCTGCTCTCAAGGACTTGTGTTTTTTAATAACTCAGCTACTGCAAACAAAAGCAACTAAGCCAGTTTTTCTGATTTATGCTACTGTAGCAGAAGTAAAGTATACTTACATTACACTTTTGATGGCATTTAAAAGGTCAGAATATCTGAGTTGCAGATTTCTGTTCAAAGCAGCCTGGTTTGTTGAGCCACTCTTGAGAATTCAAATTAACCATGCTCATTAATTCAGCATCTCTTTTATTTCCCTAGACAGCAAGTGCCAATTCACCATTTACCCAAACAGAATAATAATACCCTGAAAGGCACATGACAGATCCATCATCTGCAGATATGACTGATGACAACTAACAGGAAAGTGAGCTAAGAGACAGCTTAGAGTGAGTGAGAGAGAGAATGAAAATGGCAGACACTGGCAGTGTGAGGGGGGCAGTGCCATGAAGAACTTCAAAGGATCGGTCTGTTTGGCAGTGATGTTGTCAATGGGGACCTATCTTATGTTGATTGGCCGGACGGTCCCCATCATTGCTATAGGAGCCAACCAGAATTGTCCTGGCTGTGGAGCTGGGAGGGTGGGGGACTGCTGAATTTAGCTGCTTATTTTACATGTGCGGTGCTGGGGTCCAACCCCAGCAGGTCCAGGGGTCCCCAAAGGTGTGGACGGAGTCGGCGAAGAAGGAATGACACGGAGACAGCATTCAGTTGATCAGCAGCCTAGCCAGGATCTCTAGCCAAGTTCTGGTCAGGATCTCCAGCGAAGTTCTGGTTAGGATCTCCAGCCAGGTTCTGTGTCCATGTTCTCTTGCTAGGTTCTCCAGCCAGGTTCTGTAGCCATGTTCCCTTGCTAGGTTCTGTCCAGGTTCTCCAGCCAGGTTCAGTCACCAGGTTCTAGTCAGGTTCTCTTGCCATGTTCTATCCAGGTTCTGTCTCTAGGTTCTGTGGCCAGTTTCTGTCCAGGATCTTTTGCCATGTTCTCTCCAGCGAAGTTCTTCTGTCTCTAGGTTCTGTGTAGGTTCTGTGTCTAGGTTCTGTGTCCTGTTGTCTTGTTACATCTGTATTTATACCAGTTGATTCCAATCCTATCAATCTCTATTCCAAAGGTTAAGGTGTTTCTTATCTCCATTCCAGGGAGTAAAGATTATGTAGCTTAAGCATGATTGTTCGTAGTTAAAGTGATTAATTACCCGCCTGGCCCTTAGTTAAGGGGTTTTATTCCCTCCCTAACTTCAGGGGAAAATCCCTACCTGGGGATTCAACCTTTCTCAGAGAGGTGACCTTGGTTAAAACACATAGTGCCAAGAAGGTGAGCAAACATATTAAGAACAGTATGCCATATATGCCAGGTCCCTTGAAACAGCAAGGATGGACCGGCTCCCGGCAGTGCGGGTACTTTGATAGAGAGCACATTTGCAACTATGCTCACTTAGAGGTCTAGAAATAAACATTATACACGTGGTTTGCCATGATTAGCTCCTCCAGTCATAGAGATTTTCATGAGAAAAAGTTTGGAATCAAGTTTCTCAAAAGGTTTGAATTATGCTTATTTTTAGTGTCCCAGACTTGACTTGGAGTGGTGAACACACAATACAGTGTATGGATGATGTGTTGTAGAATTGTGCACCTAAAACCTGTATAATTTTGTTAACCAGTGTCACCCCAATAAATTCAATAAAAAAAGGGGGGGAGAGAAAAAATGGAGATCAATACTTCAATACTTCTTTTCCTAAAATTGTTTTCACCCTAAATTTCTTTGTCTTTTTCCTGTTGCAATCTCAAAATTGCCCACATTGGGGTTTATTGGCCTACCACATAAATCTGTCTTTGATGGAAACATTATTCTTGCCAGAGTCTACACAGCCAAGTTATATAATAGGCATTCATTTACAAAAGAGCTAGACTGAAACCTATTCACAAAGCATTCTTATTTTGTAGGTATCTGGAATTTCACCCATATGTTAAAGCAATATGTAGATACCCAGCCTTAAATTGGCATATGGCATCCAAGCTTTATTTACGACTGTAAAGCAATGAAGCAATTTTATAAACCTCCTTCAGTCAAATTCTATTTTAATTGTGAATAAAAGTGATATGTATCTAAAATTATCTTAAAATAGTTTAAAATATAAATTTTTCACGGAGTTCAAAAAATAGTATGATGAACTAATTTTTTATATTTTTAGTTATTGGGGTAACTTTGGTTAATAGAAAATTTCAGGTGTACACTTTATGACACAACATCTGTATAGTACGTTGTGTGCTTACTACCATTGTGTAGGCTCCTTCCATCACCATATATTTGACCCCCTTTATCCTCTCCATTCCTGCCTCCCCCCTTTCCCTTTGGTAACCACCCTTCTATTATCTATATCTGAGTTTGTTTCAGTTTTGTTTGTTAATTTGTGTTTTTTTTTTATACCCCACATATGAGTGAAATTATCCAGTTTTTGTCTTTTTCCTTCTGACTTATTCACATAGCATAATACTCTTAACATCCATCTATGTTATTGTAATGGTGATATTTCATCTTTTTAAGGCTAAGTAGTATTCCATTGTATATATGTACCACAACTTTAACCATTGACCAAAGGACAATTGGGTTGTTTCCATGTCTTAGCTATTGTAAATAGCACTATGATGAACGTAGGGGCATGCTCTATGAATAAGGATTTTCAAATATTGCAGGTAGATACCCAAAAGAGGGAATGCTAGGTCATATAGTAGCTTTATCCTTAAATTTTTGAGGAACCTTTATACTGTTTTCCATAGTGGCTGTACCAGTTTACATTCCCACCAGCAGTGTACAAGGGTTCCCTTTTCTCCACATCCTCTCCAATACTTCTTGTCTTACTGGTAATAGCTATTCTGACAGGTTTGGGTGGTATCTTATTGTGGTTTTGATTTGCATTTCCCTAATAGCTAGTAATGTTGAGCATTTTTTTCATGTATCTGTTGGCCATATATATGTCTTCCCTAGAATAATGTCTATTCAGCTTTTCTGCCCATTTTGTAATCAGATTTTGTTGTTCTTGCGTTGTATGAGTTCTTCATGTATTTTGGATATTAGCCCCCAATTGGGGGTATTGTTTGCATATATTTGGTTGAATGTCTGTTTTGTTGATGGCTTCTTTTGCCCTGCAGAAGCTTTTTAGTTTGATGTAGTCCCATTCATTTATTCTTGCTTTTATTTTCCTTTCTTTTGGGGTCAAGATTGCACTGACTTTGTAAAAGGCATCATGGCACACTGCCTAGCTAGAAATTTGGATATAGAATTGGCTTTGCCTCCTTCTTGCTCTCTGGCCCTTAGCACATCACCAACTTCTGCGGGCAAAATAACGTATCCTTCAAGTAAGAGGCTTGGACTAGCGATCAAAGTCAGTAGTCCCAGAATTTAGATTTTACAGATAGATATATAAAACCTGAGAATAAACCTGGACTTGCCAACTTTTTACCTTTGTGAGGTATGGATAGTAAAATAATAAAAACAAACTTTATCTACTAACACTCTCATTTCATACAAGACCGTAAGGGTAGCCTTTCTCCCCCAAAAAACAGCTGCCAAAATTGTATTAATATATCTCCATTAAACACTTTTTGGAATAATAATGCTAACATATAGCCCAGGGATGAGATTCAACAATGCTATGTAAATGTATTTCCAGTGTCCAACCTTTTTGGAACATTATATTTACCTCAGTCATTGTAGAAAATCACAGTGTATATGTTGCTAAACAGAATCCAGTGTTAAATCAGCTTCACTTTGGCAGAGTCTGGGTGAACTGATGGAGGCCAGGAGTCACAGCCCATAGAGTGCTAGCAGCTTCTTGTCCCTCCTCTTACCGAGACAGGAAGAAAGGTGATTCATCAGTTTTTTGGGGGTCTGACAGCTTAGACTGGGGACTCTCTTCCTTGCTTGCCACCTCACCCAACTTCCTCCAGAGGTTGTATAGGTGGGCTTGGGCTTCTAACAGTGAAGATGCTATCCAAGAGGGATTCTGTGTTTAGGTGGAAAGTTCAATGTGGAAGGTTCTATCTGAGAGCCATTGGGCTAAATTCTCTCCACACCAATGTGCCTTGCAGGGAACTTGTCAGGGTTGTATCTCTTCTAGCAAGGTCAGATTGATGGACTCAATCCCAATTGAAGTAGCTACCGTAATGAGTCTGAACACCTCATGGGTGAACAAGATGCTAAGGAGGCTGCAGTGGAGATGACTTGGGATTTGTAGAGTTCTAAAGTCGGTCTAATGGTAGGATTCTTCTGCTTGGGCAGGGCTCAGAGGGAAGACTGCAGATGTTTGGCTTTGTGTGAAACGTGCATTCCGTGTCCAGACTCTTAACATATTTCTCCACATTGCTCAGTGGGACAGTGCTCTGGAAAATCAGGCTGAAGGATTTCACTTTCTCCTCTGCTGGAGATGGGATGATCTTGCCTCTTTGCCATCTGTGCACTAGATGGGAGAGTGTGGCCATCACGAGGCAGTGGCACAAGACTGTTGTGTGCTTAGTGCTCTCCCAGCTAGCCAGATTTCCGTGGTCTTTTCTTGGAACCTTTGGGCAGAAGATAAGACATTCTCTTCTTTCTTTGGCACTTTAATCCTATACTTCACACCTGGTGTTTGAACCAGTTTGGAGTAATGTTGTTCAGTGAAATTGGAAGGGAAGGGCAAATCTATTGCGGTTTTATTGTAAATAATTTCCTTGACTCATCAGGTAGCCAGGCATTCTAAGCAATGTCTGGGATAATAGAGATTTATTACAACAAATTAAGGGCTAATCAGAGTGTGTTCTGAGATAAACAACATGGTAAAGCAAATATAAATGTCTAAGAGGAAGCATTGGCCGGTAAAAGACTCATCTCATCAGTGTAGTGGTAGTAGAAACCAAATTCTGTTCAGATTTCACTTTGTATAAATTTCTGCACTGTCCCATGTGTAGATGAGATACTGTAGATGAGAATAATACATGTATTATCACACACTAATTTATTCAACAGATATTTACTGTGTATTTCATGTGGATACAACATGGTGATAGACACTGTATGGGATAGAGAAGAGTGAGTCATACTGGGAGGTCATGGTCTGATATGTCCATGGAGGAAGACTAATAACAGTGAAGGTTGCAACTAAGAACCAAATGCACAGGATGAGCTATTGGTACCATGGGCCTCCGTGAGCCTGGGAGGTGGGTCACAGGATGCTGAGCCAGGGATGGCAGCTAAAAGGAGGCTTGTTGTGAGGTTGAGTCTGGGGGTGTGATTGGATTTGGAGAGTCTGGCAAGAAAGGTGAGGATGTGTAGGAGAGATGGCCTAGAGGCGGACATCAGGCAATGGTATTCAAGGAACAATGAGGACATGAGTAGGGAGATTTAATATGCAACACCTCAGGGTAAAATGATATCACAATACTGATGTGGAAAAGTATCAAAATGAATGAAATGTAAAGGCTAAATTAGGTTAATTTTTACTACACTAAACCAACCAAAGTCAACAGGTTCCAAGATGATTTTTCGCTCTTCCTTATTTTAACAGAATTAGTTCATTGATTTTCACTTAGCAGTGTATTTCTGCCTTCCGGGCAACTAGGCCATACTTTCTCTAAAAACCTTATACTGTAACATCTTTGTTACTGACACAGAAGATCTTAGTCAGAAGATGGATTTTCTTAAACTTACAACCCTCATTGTAAAACTCCCCCACGAAAGAATAGGAATTCAGCAAAATAAAATAATGGAAGATGATTAAATAATGTCATAAATCTAGGTACATAATGACATCAAGCACTGATCATTATAAAATCTCTTCAGGAAGCCTTAAGAAAATGAATAAAAAACAAATAATTAGGATTAAATTGAGTTATAAATCCCACTTAGTTTAATTACAAGGTCTGAAGAATGGAGAATATTTTATATTCCTCCCCCTATGAGAAACTAATGCTGCTATCAGGAAGACACCTGTAGATAACATTTCATGCCCTATGTAATCTAGCCTCTATGCACTTTCCAAAATTCTCTGCCACAACCTAACAAAGACCTCAGACCTACTCATACCCTCATTGTTCCTTAAATACCATTGCCTGATGTCCGCCTCTAGGCCATCTCTCCTACACATCCTCACCTTTCTTGCCAGACTCTCCAAATCCAATCATACCCCCAGACTCAACCTCACAACAAGCCTCCTTTTAGCTGCCATCCCTGGCTCAGCATCCTGTGACCCACCTCCCAGGCTCACGGAGGCCCATGGTACCAATAGCTCATCCTGTGCATTTGGTTCTTAGTTGCAACCTTCACTGTTATTAGTCTTCCTCCATGGACATATCAGACCATGAACTCCCAGTATGACTCACTCTTCTCTATCCCATACAGTGTCTATCACCATGTTGTACCCACATGGAATACACAATAAATATTTGTTGAATAAATTAGTGTGTGATAATACATGTATTATTCTCATCTCTACAATATCTCATCTACACATGGGACAGTGCAGAAATTTATACAAAGTAAGTGAAATCTGAGCAGAATTTGGTTTTCTACTACCACCCACACCCATGAGATGTGTCTTTTACTGGATCATGCTTCCTCTTAGACATTTATATTTCCTTTACTATGTTGTTTATCTCAGAACACATTCTGATTAGCCCTTAATTTGTTGTAATAAATCTCTATTATCTCTGACATTGCTTAGAATGCCTGGCTGCCTGGTGAGTCAAGGAAATGATTTACAATGAAATTGCAATAGATTTGCCCTTCCCTTCACTTAGTGTTACCCTCCCTATTTCTCTAACCAGCATTACTTCAAACTGGTTCAAGCACCAGGTGTGAAGTAATAGGATTAAAGTGCCAAAGAAAGAAGAGAATGCCTTATCTTCTGCCCAAAGGTTCCAGGAAAAGACCACGGAAATCTGGCTAGCTGGGAGAGCACTAAGCACACAACAGTCTGGTGCCGCTGCCTCCTGATGGTCTCACTCTCTTCCAAAGTTCTATTGACAGCCACACTCTCCCATCTAGTGCACAGATGGCAAAGAGGCAAGAACATCCCATCTCCAGCAGAGGAGAAAGTGAAATCCTTCAGCCTGATTTTCCAGAGCACTGTCCCACTGAGCAATGTGGGGAAATATGTAAGAGTCTGGACATGGAATGCACACAGTTCACACAAAACCAGCCATCTGCAGTCTTCCCTCTGAGCCCTGCCCAAGCAGAAGAATCCTACCATCACTCAGGGGTGAAGAGGGGAAGTAGGCAGACTCTGCCACCCCCTGCACCCGACCACAAGCACCCTTTCACTGGGCAAGTCTACATCCAGCTGATTTGTTCACACTTTTGCTAATATTTTATTTGAACAAAAGCGACACTTTATAGAGTTTGAAAACCTATAGTCTAACCCAGAGACATCAAAAGAAGCAAACATTTTGCATGTGTGAGCTGGATTTCTGGACCAGTCAGTGGATGGGCCCAGGGAACACCCTTTCTTGATTGTTGTCACGGAGCATGTGTCCTGAATCTCAGCTGTGATGATAAGCATGTTACGAAAACATAAAATCAACTTAATTTATAGGCATAGGGTTTTATTTTTCAGAGGTAGACATTTAAATTGGTGCATCTTTGAAAGCTTTCACCTTTAGTTTCTCCTGCTTAGTTTCCACCATCTGTTCTCTATTTTGCGTTGCCTTCTGGGGCTGGAGAGGAAACAAAATATAAATTCTTTAAAGGAAATCAAGCTTTTGCTAATCTCTACATATAGATGGTGAGATGCTGGCAATTTTTAAAGGTTTTTATAGGGAGTAACACACTTTTCTAGAGAAATAGAACTTAAATGTTTATCCTTGTACCCACCAACCCAGAGCTCTGTCTTGTTTGAACCACCCTCTTTTCTTTATTTACTATGGAACCATATGGGTAGAGTTTGTGTTTCAATATCTTCGTTAGATATGTGTTATCCTTATCGTGACATCAGTGGGTTGCCATTCCAAAAGGTCAAGTTTGAGTTTTTGGTTTCTTTAGTTGCCTGCCTGCCTCAATTCTGAATTGCTATAGGAAGCTTTATTTATTAATGTAAGAGCTAACTTTTAATAGTATTCAGGATACTAAATATCTTAGCTCAGAAAAACTAAGCTAAACTGCTTTTTTTTTTTCTTAAATAAAATGAAGTTTTATTCTGTGTCTTTTCTCTCTCTCTTTCTCACATACTCTTACGTTCACGGTAGCAGAGTATTTTGAAGCAGTTATAAATGTTACAGCAACACAAGATCCTTTCTTCCCTGAAGCCATGTCTCCTGGAGTCCTGGGTTAATGAAACGGAGAAGAGCCTGGTTTGATGAGTGGAGTCTTAGAACTTATTGGGCACATGATGAACCACTTGTCCAGCTTAACTCCCAGAGAGAACCTTGCACAGTGATTTTATAGGCTTCAAAATGATAGTGTTTTCAAGCTTCTACCTTGTTATCCGCCTTCAGGCTCACCCTGTACATGCGATAAAAAGAAGGTGGGAGAGAAGGGAACATTATTAGGAGAACTGGAGGCCTTGGCTCTAAGTCTCAGGATATCCCCTCCAGTTTTCTTGTAAACTCTTAGCACTTCATGGTCTTGAATATCCACTTATGAATGCTGAAGAAACCAGAATTTCCTTGGGTGTCCCACATCAATTCTCAGAGTCCTTAATTTATAATCCAGACAAGGTAGCACATGTTCTTCACATGTCTCAAGCACTTTTCTGTGCACACAGGCCTGTGGTCTGTGAAACTCAGGCAGAAAGGAAGGGGAGGAATCTCCTGGCCATGGTATCAACTTCTGGCCATTCTGAGCCATCCTACTCCGAATGCCTCCCGAGCAAATCACAGAGTGGGTTTGAACTTGCTCTGTGAGTTCATGTCCAAGTCATCATCTGGTAATTTATATCATAGCTCATTTCTACAGATGGCTGTGCAACAGTGATTTCACAGGAAGTAAATAGAATGCTAATTTGTTGAATGCCATGTATTTGTAAGTAAACATTCTTGTGTAGTTTCACAGGACTTTTGTCTCTGTTCCTTATGAAGAAAATTAAAACAAGCAGAAAAACAAAGCCGTAGTCACTTACAAGAAGATTAATTTAGGTCTGCTTGATATTTGGTAAAAATTACAGAGATGCAAATGGGAGTCTGCTTTGTTTTTTTGTTTTCTTTCACAACTAAATGTTGTATACAAACCTCCCTGGTTAGTAGATTAAATAAGAATGGCCTTTTTGGGTTGTTTAAGGCTTTTCATTTTTGGCAAAGCTTTTATTCTATGGTGTACCATAATGAACTAGCTATTCCCCATCAGGTATAAAAACTTAGGAGAACTTGCAAATTATGTTTTAGAGGCTTAACAATTTACATTAGTTTAAGACCTAAGTGAACCTAGATTAGCTTGTGTGTTTGTTTGTGTGTGTGTGTGTGTGTGAAGACGCCAACATATAATGTAAAGAAAGATCAGACAAATCACCTGCTGAGGTGGTTTTTTATCCATTTATCTTTTATTGACCTACTAGAGGCCTGGTGCAGGAAATTTGTGCATGGGTAGGGTCCCTAGGCCTGGCCAGCTATCAGGGCTGATCAGGGCCTTTCAGCTGCCGGCCCGGCCCTTCCTTCGTTCCACACCGCCCCCTGGTGGTCAGTGCACATCATAGCGAGCGATCTAACTCCCTGTCTCCTAGTTGAACTCCTGTGGGGACAATTTGCATATTAGACTTTTATAGATAGATAGATAGATAGATAGATAGATAGATAGATAGATAGATAATGTACTAGGCTCCGTGCCCCTTTATTCTACAGCTGAGTTCCTGGTCGGTGTTGGGTTATGGACCACGGGCATGCCCTTGGAGCTCACTTTGTGACTCCAAACTTACTGGCTTTGACTTCTATTGTCATGCTTTGAGGCATTCGAATATAGAACTTAAAATCCATTGGAGATTTAACATTAGAGCAAATCCTAGAGTGCTTTTGGGAATTTCTTAGCCTTCACTGGAGCTGACCCTTATCTAATGTGGTCTAACGAAAAGTGACAATAAAACTGGCACGGTGTAGAGTGGTGTTGGCACAGTGGACTGAACTGCTGACTACATGCTTCCTGAAAGGGGCTGTCATCAAAGGCATAGCTCTTTGCTCCAAAGAATCTGTATACCATGCGAGCAGTTGCAAACTGGTGGTCACAGTCATGTTTTACTTGGCCCACGTGTGTTCTAACAATTAGAAAACTCACATACAAATCTAAGTTTCTGGCTGCTTTGATACATGGGAGGGTCTTCTGACACTGGCCCTGCACCCCCACATGGCAGGAGGACTTCTAGTTTTTATTCTGCATAACAGATCATCTCAGCACTTAGTGTTGGAAAACAACTATCCTTTCTTTATGCCCATGGGTTCTGTGGGTTAGGAATTTGACAAGGTGTAGTGGGGATGGTTTTTTCTTACTCCACAGGGTCCAGGGCCTCAATTGGAAGACTTACATTCTGGAGGCTGGAGTCACGTGGAGGTGTCGTTATTCACGTATCATGTGCCTGAGCTGGGATGGCTTGGGGCTCCTTGGGCTTCCCTGAGTCTCTATGCAGCTTTCCTTCTCTCCACGTGGTCCTCTTCTGGAACATGGTAGCCTCAGTGTCCTTCCTACAGGGCAGCTCAGTGATCCAAGAGCAAATGTTCCAGCAGAACAAGGCAAAAGCTACCTGGCCTTTAAGGATGTTAAAACGAAATCAACCAAGTAAATCTGGCTTTATTAGGTGATCATCGAATCAGGCAACATCCCATCTATGAACTAAAAGGACCTCCTAGAGGTTGTATAAAATAGAAGGTTTTTATAGGAAGAAGAGTGGGGCAAGGGAGCTAATAACAGAAGAAAAGGGATGATTATTTTTAGGCCAGGACATCTTTTGTGGGAAAAGGGAATGGAAGAGGGCCCACATGACAGATTACCCTGTGATGCTTGACCAGAAAGTTGCAGACTGGTTGATTAAGACTGTATTTCTAGGAGAGGTTGACACTACTATTAGATCAGGTATTAAATTTGGAATCATGGGCTGTTAGCACTAGTGACGCCATTTTGGGCTTGTAGTTTTCTATTTAACAAGAACCTATTGTTGAGGTTGTACTGTCACTTTTCTTTTACTCTATTGGTTGAAGTGGTCTCAGCCCATCAGGATGTAGGAGGAAGGGCTATAGACCCCACCTCTCCATGGGCTAAGTGTCAAGAAATTTGCAATTATGTTTAAAACACCAAATGGGGTAAACATGCCTCCATTTGCTGCAGTCTTCACCACTCCCCACTATGTTCCATCTAGGCTACTTTCTTTTTTTTTTTTTTAATATATTTTTATTGATTTTTCACAGAGAGGAAGGGAGAGAGATAGAGAGTTAGAAACATCGATGAGAGAGAAACATCGATCAGCTGCCTCCTGCACATCTCCCACTGGGGATGTGCCCGCAACCCAGGTACATGCCCTTGACCGGAATCGAACCTGGGACCTTTCAGTCCACAGGCCGACGCTCTATCCACTGAGCCAAACCGGTTTCGGCTCTAGGCTACTTTCTTGATTTCTATTATCCGACTGTCACTGAAGTCATTTGAGTTGGGGATTACTATCCTTCTTTGTATCTCCAAATGTAGATGAACTCTACATTCTAGTTAGAGTTTAATCTTCTGTCAACATTCATACTGATAAATCTAAGCATTGCCTTTTGGGCAAAGAGGCGAGAGCAGTGTGGACACACACTGCAAACTCCTGTTGGGAAGCTGTGTATGATTTTTGGCTGAGAATACACTGAGGTATGATTCGTGCTTGTGTTGGCCATGTGCTGTATTTGCACTTGGCAGAAATGTATTATCTGGTCATGTATTCATTATTTCTTATTGTTGGATTTCTGCACTTCCTCATGCATTACCTTATTCTGGGGAAAATGGGCCAAGCTATTTGATCATTTTTAAGATGTCTTGTGGGTGTTACTACTGTCATTAAATAATGAAATTTTATTTAGTAGTGCCACACTACTAGGAATGTTTCAAATAAAGCAATCACAATTTAAAAACCAATTAAGGAAAAGTATCTAAACCAAATATTATCATCTTTTCATTTTTACCAACCTCTCTTCTTTTAGTGATGTATCAAGTTGCCCTAGTAGGAATACTGGGTGTTACCTAACCTTCACTTGTTCATCATCCCTAGACTGTCAACAAACTGGGCACTTTATTCTCCTAAATAATCCTTTGATCTGTCCCCACTGTCACTTTCTTAGCTCAGACCCTTATAATTAGGACTTCTGGTAGTAGGCCACCTACCTGATGTTCCCCTCATTTTTAATATTTCCCCATTTCAAACTGTCCTCTATTTTAGAGTGATTTTACTAAAACCTCAATCAGGTCATGTTAATTCTCTGCTCACCGGCTCACAATGACATATCTTTGCCCCTGGATAAAACTCAGTGTTCTTCTGTAAATAGCACAGCAGGTCCTATAGGATCTGCACCCACCTTAGCTCCTGGACCTCACATCCAAATTGTTCCTATTCCCTCCAGTACATTCACATCCTAGGCTCTGGTCCTAACTTGCTTCTGAGTACTTTGCTAGGAATACCTGGCCAAATCCTACACTGGAAGCCTGTCTTGGTGTTCTGGCTTTCCCATTCTGTGCCATAGTCTGGGTTTCTGTAACATTTTAGAGCATTTATCCAGGGTAATCATTCATTTACCCCCTGTCTTCCCAATTCTAATTCAGATTTCTGGAGGGAAGAAACCATCTTCTCTCTCTGTATATCAATGCCTGACATATAAGTAGGGCTCTTTCTTGGTAGAAACTTGCAGAGTGGCTGGCTGACTAGAGCCCACCAGTGATTCCATTCCAAAATTACTCTTGCCGAACGGCAGTGTTCAGAGATGACTTGCACTGCTGGGATAGAGGGCCACATTCCAGGCTCATGGTTGACAGTGGGGAGGCATCATTCTCTCTACTCTCTACACTGAAAAGGAAAGTATAAATATATATTTGGGAAGAAAACAGTGAAAGATCTTTCTCTGAAATTCATATATCTTGATGATATATTTGTATATATTGTATAGTAAGTATAAAATCTAGCCATTCCTGTTAAATGTCAAGAAAAAAAAACTTGATTTGAATGTACCTGCACTTGTGATACATTTCTTAGTTCCCTTTGTGAGCAGCCTGCCTTTTCACATACATTGTCAGGAGCATCCTGGTATAGTGATAGGTCATGCGCTTGGAACCAGGCACACTCTGTAAATCCTGCTCTAGTTTCTTCCTAAGCTTCATGTCCTTGGGATAGACAGCCTTATGTCACTTCTCAGAGCCTCACCTTTTTAATGGAATGTAGGTAGCAGATAACAGTGGCAGTTGACAAATGTTAGATCTCTTCCTTCCTCCAGAGGAGAAATAGTAGTGCACTAATTCCATATTTGTTTGACAGTTGCATTACCATTTCAGTCATCTCTTAGCTCCTTACTAGTCATTTTAATCTCAGCAATTTGGAAACCTCATATTGTAAGCTAATTGTCACTAACTATGTGCTAAGAGGACATAACATCAAAAATCAAGGGAATGAGAGTTGAAGAGCTCTCAACTGACTCTCCAGTCTTAGGTGAGTGCTCTACACTGTTATCAGCTGACAGCTTCCTAATGAATCTCCGTGGTCACTGTTGTTTATAAAAGAAGAAAGAAGCACTTGACGGTGCTTTGAGTGTGTCCAGAATGTCACAGTATTAAGCTCACTGCTTAGTCCTGGTCCCCTGTTGTCTGCTATTAGGGTATTAAGTCAGCATATGACATTTACCTTAATTTCATCCCCACCTTGTATATACAAGCTTGGATGGCTTGGGTGGCAAGGCAGTACTGTAGCAATCGGGATCCACTATCTCTGTCTATTTTGCTGTAATTGGCAGTAGATTCTTTGTGTTGCCAAGAACTGTAGCTAAAATTACCTATGTGTCAAAACAAAAGGAGTTCTTCTAGGAACTGCCTTTTATTAAGGAGGTTGGAGGAAGAGGGGAAAGAGATGACTTTTATTTGAATACCCACACTCTAGGATCTGGGCCAAGCAGGGGTTGAGCTGCCTCTTAAAATTTTTATTATTATGCACTCTAGGAACCTTTTGAAAAGAGACTAATGCACTTTTAATGACTGGATATTAAAGAGTATTTATTTCAAGTATAAAAAAGTTGCTGTCGAAGTGATTTTCTTTTCTCCCAAAAAGTAACAAAATCTAATAACTGAAAATAGAACAACCAAAAATAGTCTCTTCTCATAAGTATGACCTGACCGTGGATAAAGGTTTGGATGGGGCAGTTGAAACTGGTAGTGAGTTGGAATTTTGGGGAGAGGACACCCAGTCGGCAGCAGGAAATGGCAGGTGGATGGAAGGCCCTCAGGCAGCACACAGACATGTGCCCAATGAGGCTTGAATTGGCATTGGGAACAGGGCTTGGTTGATAGTAGGTGGTGATCTCACTCGACTGAGATAAGACTACACAGCTAAGCACAGTCTCCTAGGGAATAGTTGACATCAGTATATGTAACATGCAAAGAATATGTGCTCTGGGGCCAGACAAGATTTTGAGTCTTGGCTTCTCCACTTGGTACATGAATGGCCTTTGACAAGGTATGTAACCTCTTTGGGCCCCAGCTTCTTATTTATAGGAAGAGGATGGTAAACATGTCTACCTTATGGGGATTTTGTGAACATTAAGAGAATCAACATATATAAAGCAACGAGATTGATATCTGCCCATAGTAAGTGCTGCATAAATGTCTAAGATGAGTTATTAGGATGTTCACCAATTGCCACAGGTGAGGATCAGTGGTTGTATAGGTGAAAAGCTTTATCTGGGTATTAATTACCCAGTGGGTGAATTTTCTTTCATCTTGCTGGGCAAATTACTGTATTTATTTCCTAGCTGGTCTCTAAGATAAGCTGAAGGTGGTCCAGTTAAAGGAAAAAAAGGGAAAGGAAGAGCATGTGTAAATAAATAATGGTTAGCCATTGTATTGACTTGCTGGTCAAAGGCAGACTTGCTTTCAGACTCTCGTAGTTTGAGCCTAGAGTCTGAACTTTCAAACTCATCAAAGTGAAAGGTGATATAGTTCTCTCTCTCCACTGCCCCCTAAGAATATTCTTTTTTATTTTTTGTAGAAATGGAACATGATTATAATAAAAGTAAGCAACTCAGAAAGAATAAAGCCAAAAAAAGGGCCTAAATCGTATCATCCAGAAATAAACACCATTCAGATTTATGAAACTTCTACACATCTCCCCATGGGTAATAGAGATGAAGATGGATTGAAATTGTTTTACACACTGAGATAATTATACCCCCTGCCTTTTATGAGGGTTGCTGTGGAGAAATATGAGCCAGTCTGACTTTTTCCTCCCCATGAATTGGACTTGCCTTTTTCTGCCTAGAAAACTTTCAGCAACTCGCCCCATGTCTGTCTTGATGGTGATGCTTCAGAATTGTTTTTCTTGGGTTGGAGTGAGCCTTGTTGATGTGGTCACTTTTTAATTGCAGGAAATTATCTTCTATTTTGTTAAAATATTTAAGTCTTATTGTGCAGTTCCAAGAATTGTTCATAAAGCACACAAATTGTAAATGGCTACCCCCAAACTCACCATTATCCCTTCCCAATCAAAACCTCTCCTTTGGTATATTTTGGTTACAGGTACTTTATGAAATATATGTTGTGCAAATATTTTTCCCAGTCTGTGGCTTGTCTTTTCATTTTCTTAACAGTGTATTTTGCAGAGCAGAATGTTTTAGTTTTAATGAATTCTAACTTACCAGTTCTTTCTTTCATGGATTGTTCTTGGTGGTGTATCTAAAAATTCATGGTCAAAGTCAAGGTCACCTAGTTTTTCACTTATGTTATTTTCTAGGAGTTTCTTACTCTTGATCTATGATGCAGTTTGAGTTTATTTTAATGCTAATTTTTTTTCTTTTGCATGTGGGCAGTGCCATTTGTTGGAAGCACCATCCTTTCTCTATTTACCTTTGCTTCTTGTCAAAGATCAGTTGACTGTATTTATGCGGGTCCATTTCCGAGCTCTCTAGTCTGTTCCTTTAATGTGTTTTTCTGGTTATTTGTTTTTGTTTGTTTTTTTTCTAATTCTGCAGTCTTGATTGCCATAGCTCTGTATTCACAGAATTTGGGTTGTATGAGTCTAGTTAAAATTTGTTCTTCAGTATTATGTTGGTTATTCTCAGTCTTTATCTTTTCACATAAACTTTAGAATCAGTTTGTTGATATCCACAAAATAGTTTTTTGGGATTCTGATTTGGATCCCATTGAATCTGTAGATCAGATTGGGAAGAATTGATGTCTTAATAATGCTAAATCTTCAGTCTACAAACACAGAATATCTCTTCATTTATTGTAAGGGTATTGTATTGTAATTTCAAATTCCAGTTGTTGTTCATTTCTGTTATACTAGGGGCCCAGTGCATGAATTTGTGCACCTTGAAAGGAACTGTGGGCTGCAAGGCTGCGATGGGCACAGGGGTGGATCTCTGCCCATCCTCCCCACCCGGCCCCTCCTGCTGTGGCCCCTCCCACCACAGCCCCCCCCCCCCGTCCCCTGTCTGTTGGCAGCTCTGTGCCCGCTGCTGCCACTCCCATGTGCTGATAGCACCAGCCTGCTCACACCCACTGATAGCACGGAGCAATTGGGGCCAGCGCCAGGAGTGGGTGTGAGTCGGGCCAGTGGCGTTAGCAGGTGCGATTGGTGACTGCTGCCCAAATCACCCCTCAGGAGCAGGGGGAGATAGAGAAGCCCTTAGAGGTGATCGGCACCAGTGCCAGCTGCGGGTGTGAACTGGGCCGTCGTTGGCAGTGGGTGTGAAAGGCGGCTGCCAGCCCCGATTGCCCCTCAGGAGCAGGGGGAGGCAGAGAAGCCCTGAGGGGCGATCAGGGCCGGTAGCTGCCGCTCTCACCAGCTAACGGCACCAAGCGATCGGGGCCAGTGCTGGATGCCAGCAGCAGGTACAAGTGGCAGCTCCGGCACTGGCAGCAGGTGTGAGTGCCTGGCAGAACCACAGTGCGGGGGAGCAAAGGATTTTCAGTAACCACCAGAGGCTCACCCTAATGACAGCAACTGGTGCCCTGCCTTTGTCTGGCGCCCCCACTCACCTGCTCCACCATCCTGCCATGGCCAACATCCGCCATGTTCTGTGCACCCCCTGGTGGTCAGCACATGTCATAGCAACCGGTTGTTTGGTTGTTCTGCCATTTGGTCTCTTTGCATATTAGGGATATATATATATATGAAAACAGTAGACTTTTATGTATTAGTCTTGTATCCTGCAACCTTTACTGTACTGGCTTATTAGTTCCAGGAGGTGTTTCCCACCCCTTTTGGTATTCTCTACATAGACAGTCATGTCATTTGCAAGCAAAGATAGTGTTATTTCTTCTTTTCCAGTTTGTATACTTTGTATTTCCTCTTCTTATCATCTTAGCTAGAACTTCTGGTATAATGTTAAATGGGAATGGTGAGAGAGGACAGTCTTGCCTTGTTCTGGATCTTAGGGTTAAAGGATCCAATATGCTAGCTGTAGGCTTTTTGTAGATGGTCTTTATCAAGTTGAGGAAATTCCTCTCTATTCCTAGTTTATTAAGAGTTTTATCAAGAATGGATGTTGGATTTGGTTAAATGCTTTTTCCATATCAATATGATCATCTGATTTTTCTTTAGTGTATGTTCTTTTTGGACTTGCTCACTTTTTTAAAAAAACTCAATCTTATGTTTGAAGATCATCCTTCTGGTACAGGCGGGTGTGCTTTGTATATGTTTATTGCTATTTATTACCAGGATCGGTAAACTGGCCAAGTCTAGCCTGCTGCCTGTTTTTATGACTTGGAAGCTGAAAATGATTTATATGTTGTTAAATGATTGAAAAGATCTAAAGAAAATTACCTTGTGATGTGAAAATTATGACATTCGGATTTCATTGTCCACGAGTAAAGCTTAATTGGAATACAGCCACACTCGTTTGTTTGGGTAGGGTCTGTGGCTGCTTTTGTGTTTCTGTGGCAGAGTTGAGTAGTTGCAACAGAGACCAGAGGCTCTCAGAGTGGAAAACATTTATTATCTGGCCTTTACAGGAAAAGTTTGCTGACCCTGCAGCATAGTCATCCATTGCAGTCAACCATTCTACAAAGTATGTTTCCATTTTACTACTGATGGGCTTAGGGTGCTCTTGGTTGTTTGCAACTATTAAAAAAAGAGCCATCGTGAACATTTTCATATGTGTGTACGGGTGCATGTCAGCATGTGTACCATTGCTGGGTATATGCTTAGGAGTGGCATTGCTGAGTCATGGAGTGTGTCTGTGTTTTGGGTGGGTGGATATTTCTAATTACATTCTCACTAGCAGATGAAACTCCTCATTTCTCCATATGCTCACTAATAATTGCTATTTATATGACTTAAAACTTTTGTCAGTTTGATGAGTGTAACCTTGTATTTAGTTTAGGTGTTAATTTATTCCTTCCTGACCACCAAGGAGGTCTGTTATATTTTTAGCATTTTTCTGCTTTAATTCTTTTCTTCCAAAACACCCCTTATATGTCTGTTGTCTTTTCTTCCCCCACCCACTTTTACAGTGACTTACTTAATCCTGCCCACCGTGTTTTTAATTGTGATTTTTATATGTAGTCATTCCATCTGTGTGTTTTTTCTCCTAATGTTTTTCATCTCAGTAATATTTTCATTTTTCTCTTCTATTTTTTTAAAATCTGGATTCTACTGCCTTACTTTTTTGAACTAGTTGCCTCAATTTCCTGTTTCATTGTGTTTTTATGTTCTTCATCTTTTGTTCATGGGGCAAGGGGAATGTGAACTGGGACAGCCTGGAGTTTAAGTTTTGATTTTGTTTCAACAGTCCCCTCACCAAATAGTTTATTTTCTTTGTCCTGTGAATTTGTCTTCCCTTAGATTTTAGCCTTTAATAGGAGATAGGACTCACAGCAAAGTCACTGACTGTGTATTTTCTTGGTTTGGCTGATTTTCCTCTGGCAGGCTCCCTCCTCCAAGGTTAGGTCAGAGGTAATAGAAATGCAATGTTTAAAAAGTGTTTCTGTTTGGCCCTGACTGGGTAGCTCATTTGGTTAGAGTGTCATCCTGATACTCTAAGGTTGTGGGTTTGATCCCTGGTTAGGGCGCATACAAGAATCAACCAATCAATGCATAAATAAGTGGAACAACAAATCGATGTTTTTCTCTCTCTCCCTTTCCCTTTTCTCTCTAAAATCAATCAGTAAAAATTTTTTAAAAACGGTTTCTGTTCTAGCTATCTCCCATGACATTCTGTGTCTGTGTCTTGTTCTGTATCTTTATTGCTTCCAGATATATTCCCTACCATCCACTCCACCTGCCGTATACCTCACAGGGCACTGGACAGGCCTCTCCCTGGAGGGGAAGGCTTTAGGGAAACCTTTTCCCATCAGTGTGTGAAGAGGTACAGGT
This sequence comes from Myotis daubentonii, assembly GCF_963259705.1. Lineage (NCBI taxonomy): Eukaryota > Metazoa > Chordata > Mammalia > Chiroptera > Vespertilionidae > Myotis > Myotis daubentonii. Next base: position 48,662,142 of record NC_081851.1, on the reverse strand, counting down.
AGTAAAATTACCCTCCATTGCTTAGGTGTGTTTCGTAGTTTGCATTTTGGGATTTGTCACTGTGTCCTGGTTCCAAAAAATTTTCTTCTATATTTTTAGGTTGTTTTTCAAGGAGAATAATTCCTTTGCTTAGCCATTTTTAACTGGAAGTCACGACTTATCTTGTTGGTGCTGTAAATTACATGAATGATTGGTGTTAGAAAGATAAAAAGAAGTGGATAATCATTTCACCTTTTTTATGCACATGTGTTCATGTAAGGAGAGCCAACATGTGTAAGGTGTTTACTCCCTCCCTCTCTTTCAATTTCTTCCTCTTTCTTTCTTTCTTTCTTTCTTTCTTTCTTTCTTTCTTTCTTTCTTTCTTTCTTTCTTTCTTTCTTTCTTTCTTTCTTTCTTTCTCTCTCTCTCTCTCTCTCTCTCTCTCTCTCTCTCTCTCTCTCTCTCTTTCTCTTTCTCTCTTTTTCTTGTTAATCCTCACCTGAGGCTATTTTTACCATTGATTTTTAGAGAGTAGAAGAGAGGGGGAATGGGGAGGGGGGAGAGAGAGAGAGAGAGAGAGAGAGAGAGAGAGAGAGAGAAACATACATCTATGTGAGAGAGACATGGTTGATTGGTTGCCTCTCATATGGGCCCTAACTAGGGTCAGAAATCCAACTTGTAACCCAGGTACATGCCCTTGACAGGGAATCTAACCCTCGACTCTTCAGTGTGTGGGTCGATGATCTAACAACTGAGTCACTTCTGTCAGGGCTGTAAAGCATTTTCTTCTCGAGGGCATAAACATCTAGAATGGGAGGAAAACATTTTTTCTATATGGAATAACAGCTAAATACTCCAAATAACGATGTTCTTTCTAAAAGCTTAATGTAGTGTATCTTAATTATCTAAGGATTAAAGCACACAATGTACAGTTATTATATTAATTGTACATGAAATCATGGCAGACGTCCGAATATACATCTCTGAACGTGATTTGCCAACCTTTTTTGTTAGTCGTAATGATCTCTCTCCTAATTAGGTTTGCCTGATTATTGGTTTCTTAAAATATGTGCATATTTTAAGCATCATCGGGAAGTCAGTTTATGAAAAAGCATCATTAAATTTGTTTTACAGACTCTGAGTTGTTCCTGCTGAGGTTTGGGGACATATGGCATCTTGTCTGATACAACATCTTGCGTGAAGAAATCTTAACAAAACAAAAGCAACAAAACAAAAGCAACAAAAAAATTAGAATAAACTTCAGAGACATAAAATTTTCCTCAGTCAAAATGCTTTTAAGTAATTTCAGCAAGTAGATCATACATGCGATTGTGGATACAGTGCTATCTTCTGTTTGTGTGAAAGAAGAGTTTAAAAATGAACTTGAAAAAAGGAACTATAGTCTTAATATAGTCACTTAAACTATTTTAGAGCAAAACTATACTTGTTAAAGAAGCAGCTAAGTAATTCCCTCTTTTGTTAAATTAAAAATAACTGTATTATTACAATAGCAATAGTTATACCCTGTAGAAAATTAGAAAATATAGGAAAATGAAAACACCATCTTCCTACCACCAGTGATATCATTAACACTGCACATTTTTCATATCCATTTCTGTGTACACATATCTGTTTTTAACCAAAGAACCCATGCTCTACATGCTATTTTATAACCTGCTTCCCCCCCCCCCCCAGTTAATTATCACCAGCTTTTCATGTCAGTAACTTTACATCTTACATATTAACCTGGTTCATATTCAAAATTTAACAACTGCACACAAAATAACCTTCTGATCTCTTGTCCAGTCAGGATTCTACCCAGTCCGCTCTTTACCTCTAGTTGTTATGTCCCTTAAGTTTCTAGCATCCAGGTGTGAAGTCCCCACCTTTTAAAAATTTTTTTCTATGACACTGACTTGTTAAAAGAGGCGAGGCAAGAAGAAATGAGCAAAATGTCTTGTGGTCATAGATATTAGAATATTAAGTTTGTTGGAGATAATGTTTAACTTCTTAAATCATTAACAATTCTCTTATGAGATTTAGGGAGTACCAGAAGCATGAGTAGAGGTAAGGTAGACCTAAATATATTACTGAACTGAGGGAGTCCTTTTGTCCGCAGGGACATGCTATTTTTTATTTACATGTTTAGACTAAGGGATGTTGTCTCCAAGACTCTGAAGCTCTGAATTCACCAATCCCGTCTTCCATTTCTTATTGTTAACTCGGCTGATCATGAGCATCAATATATTAAAGCAGTTGTCAGTAATACAGGGGTGCCTTTGGTGGCTTTTATTTAGACTGTTATTTCCTTCACACTGACTATATATGTACATGTGTGCATGCATGTGCACACAACCAGATATATATATATTTTCTGGGCCATGAGGCCCACTGTTGTAAATAATAGTATAAAGTACCTGGAATGTACTATGTCTTGTTAGATGTTATGGGAAGTAAAGGAGAATAAAGAAAAATAACACAAAGATGAATAGCACAGTCTCGCCCCTCAGAGGTCTCTATAGAATAATTGTGGAGAAAAGATCTATCAGAAATATGAAAACATAAATCAGTACAATGTTAGAGGACACCCATGGGGCAGTAAACAAGATGGTATTAAAAATACTCCGTGGTCTTGCATTTTAAAATCATGTGTATTGAGGCATCATATTATAAAATTCACCCATTGTATGCATCTAGCCTTATTTTTTTTGACCACCTCCTGCTTCATCCTGCTCCAGTAACAAACTATTTGTAAAGTCTTTTCCAAGTCCTACTCTCTTGCTTATCGAACTGTTCAGTATTGGGGGTGGCTTTGCTGCTTGCCTCTGTCTGGATGCCCTTTACCCCACCTTTTTAGCTTGATTTGTTCCCCAACCTTTAGCTTACACCTGGCTGCATACTGTTCCACAGCGCTCTCACTTCCTTGTGTATACCACCATTCACCAAAGAAAGTGTCTACATAATATCTTCTACTCCAAACAATATCTTAACTTTACATTTGCCCTCTGTTCCTTTTTCACCTATTTTGTAAATACTTTGTTTCTTTCTTCATGGGGCGAAATGTAGTTGGGGGTGACAGAAACAATATGCAGTATGATAAATGTCATAGAGATAAGTGTGGTGATCTATGAGAGCAAGGAGTCAGGAGCCATCAACCATGTGGGGAGAAGGAGTGCTTCATGGAGGTTAATTCCGAAGATTTAAAGTGTCTGGGATTTGCTCCACAGAGAAGTCCAGGCCATAAGAGTATAGGAAGAGTGTGTATAAACATGTGTGTTCTGAAGTTAAGACATATTCAGGGAATTCCGAGAAGCTAGTGCTCTTGGAAGACCCTTTCTTCATTTGAGTCTATTTGTCCGTATAAACACAAATATTCTTCTATAATCCCTTTTGATTCCATTTATATTTCATCTTAAAATCCATTGCCTACCATTATTATTTCCTTATAAGGCTGGTAAATCGGGTACTCTCAACATTTTGAATAACTATTTTAGGGATTTTTAAAAAGTAAAGGCAAGCTTGTATAATATGAAGACAAAATACTAAACTATTGACATGGCAGAGCATAACATATGATTATTTATAGCCAATCAGTAAGCTGTCACCAAGCTTTTGAAAACGGCTTACCTTTATAATAATGATTCTAAAGAAAGACAAATTGATTTCAAAGGATAAACTAGGCCAACACACACACACACACACACACACACACACACACACACACATACATACACTGGTGCCTTGTTTTCCGGAAACTCTATCACTTAATATTCTTTTCATTGCAGACCGTTTAGCAGGCCAGACATTTCTGAGAAGGCAGCTTATATTTCATCATTTTTTCTCAGAGCTAAGTAGCATTCTGGAAGATCACTCTTCAGAATGTCAGTGTGCTTAATGATAGGACAAACCACAAATGGGTTGTCTAAAAGCTAAGTAAGACTGCCTATACCTAACAAAATAGCAATAAAAGTTCATCTCCATTGATAACCTCTTCTTTGGTTTCCTGGCTACCAAGAATAGCATTTAATAACTTTTTCCATGAATCTAGAAGGAAAGAAATATGCAGGTAGCCAAGCAGGCAGGGTCTCTTGATTGGCTTTTTATTTGACCTCCTCATTCCCGCCACAGCCTTCACCACCTCTGTCCCCTATCATCTCTGACATTGACCTGCTGGATTGGACTACCTCTTCCTCTCTTTTCACAACAAGTTCCCATTTTGTGAAAACATCTACATTTACTGTCCTAGTTCTGTTGACGTTTTCTGTGGTTCTTTGCTTTTCTGACTCCATTTCCTGGTACACCAATAACAAGCATTAGCTTATGAATAAGAGATGAGCCACATTGTTTCACAGAAACATCTTAGATGGGTTTGGGCTCATAGAAGGCCACACTACAGTAGAATGAGCCTGTGTACAAGGTTTCTCTTGACATTTGAAACTGTTTTCTGTCAAGGCATTTATGTCCCACCAAAAAGATTTATGGCATCACACATACACTTACTGTATGGTCGGTGTGCACTTAAGCTACTTCCACTTACTCTATTTAACAGACTAACTGGTGCTTCCCATTGTGCTAGAAAACATGCTGACTGGTGTCCATGTGCAGCGAGAAGGACACTCTTTGGGAAGCTCATGTACTTCTCTCACTAGTTGAATAGTTGGCTTAGGAGTTAGTTGTGTGTATCCCAAACCTGTTTGTGTCAGTGGCACTTGTTATTGCAATCTTGTAATTTAATGAAGTAATGCATAGATTGATGTTCTGTGCCTGTAAAGTGAGTTATTTTTCTATGAAAACTAAATAAAATGAGATGGAAATACTCAGTAAAGGTGTAAGGTTGTTTGCTGGAAATTGCTGTCAAATTAGAGATGGACAAGAAAATGGTAAAATATTTGAAAGTGGAATATTAAAAATTTAGAAAGATTTTGCCAGATTACAGATTTCTGACTCCTCAATGTTTTTAGATATTTTCTCACTATACTTTAAAGAAGAAAGCAAAACTAGAAAATCTAGGTAATACACTTGTTTGGGTTTTTACGACCATTACAGTGTGACTCTGAGAAAAGGTTCTTGCTCTATATTTATCATTTAAAAATGATTCCCAACTTTTGAAGCCAATGGAATAACCCCAGTTATGCTGTCTCTTAGGCAAAAAGACTTGGGAAGCATCTGAAATACAGAGACACCCCCGCCCCTTTTCTGTGCAGTCTGCAAAATGGAATGTTTCCTGTTAGGGCCACTGGGCCGGAACACTTCTTTTTATAGGAGAATGAATTTCTGGGCCTCATCAGGGAAGATGTGCAGACCTTTCAGCTATTTGGGAGCCCATCAAGGATAATTGAACCATGGAGAGTTAATGTCTTTGTAAATCTGTTTTCCTGGCACATTCTATTCAGGAGCATAGCAGACACATTTCCTCACCTTTTGATAATAAATGTATCCTAAGTCCAGGGTATGAGATATGACTGGGAAGTAAAGGGACAGATTTAACCAATATACCAGAATTTATACATCCAGATGAGCTTCCTTTTTCAAAATAGGGGGTTTAACAATTATTTCAAAGATGCTGTCTCTACTCAAGAAACATTTTTGCAACTCAATTTAAAATTGCTTTTGAAGATAATTTACAAACTTTATGGTAATTCCAGCTAAATTGTTTCAGAGTCATACCTAATTTTAAAACAATGGTAGTTTTATCCATCTTGATTTGTTACCTTTGGTCCAAATGGCTGCCTACTCACTTATAAGTGCCAAGGGTTCTCATTGTTAGGATATTACAAAGCTTGCATTTCAGGTCTTAAAGACCTGACCAGAGGGGAGTTTCAAAAAGCTTTGAGCCATGGTGGCATCACTGAAATAAATATGAACAATCTAATGATGTGACTGCTTTGCAGATGATAGTGTTAATTTGAATGTGTAATTATTTGTTTCAACAAATTAGACCTATTTCTCCAGAGCACTAATCAACAAGCTTTTTCAATATCTAGTCCATAGAGGATTAGATAGTAAGTAATTTAGTATTTGCAGGCCATAGGTCTCTTTCATAACTATTTAATGTGCACACAAGCAGTCATAGACATAATGTAAATGAATGGGCATGGTCCTGTTCCAATAAAACTTTATTTACAAATATGGGCAGCAGGTTGAATTTGGTCCATGGGCCATAGATTGTCAACTATTGCTTTATAGAGTTTTGATAAAGATGCAATAATCACTATTTTAATGGACAGCTACTAATATCAAAGAGTAAAAAAGAAATTATGACCATGCTAACATATAATTACAATCTGATATTCTTAGCCAGTAGCCTAAAGAAGAAGTCTAAAGACTTTACTTCTATATCTAGTCAGTTAACAGTGCCCACTCCCACTGTATTATCTGACCACCGCTGTTGCTGCCCCAAATATTGGCCATACTAATGTCTGGAATGGCTACATCAGGGATTTAAGGAAGATGTTGATGACATGGGTCTTTCATTTCCTTAAATAGTCTCCTAGAATCCATTTCAACTGTCTATTTGTCTCTCCTTCTACCCCTCCTTTTTTCTCACTCTTCCACCCTCCCATCATCCCTTCTTCTCTTTCCTTCCATTTCCTTCTAACATCTTTCTTCTCCTTTCCTTTCATATCTTTTAGATATAATTCACATACACAAAATTCACCCATTTAAGGTGTATAGTTCAGTGGTTCCTACTATACTCACAGTTGTACAATTATCATCACAAAAAATTTTAGAACATTATTATCACCCAAAAAAGAATTTATATTTAACCCATGAGTAGTCAAGCACCATCCTAGTGGATATGATGTAGTATCTTATTGTTTTGATTTTGTTTTCTTGATGTCTAATGATGTTGAATATTTTTATGTGCTTACTGATTATTTTCTTTGGAGAAAGGTCTGTTTAAAGCTTTTTCCCATTTAAAAATTTTGGTTGTCTTCATTATTGAGTTGTATAATTTTTCTCAAGTCTTTAGGCCATCTTTACTTTCTTAATAGTGTCCTTTGAATCACAAAAGTTTTTAATTTCAATGAAGTCCAATTTATATTTCTTTTGTTGCTTATGCTTTTAATGTCATATATAAGAAACCACTGCTTGACCGAAGGTCATGAGGGTCTACATTTATTTTTTTTCCAAATTTTATCGTTATAGCTTTTACATTTAAATCTATGATCTATTTTGTGTTTATTTTTGTGTATGGTGTGAGGTAGGGGGTCCAAATTCATTGCTTTGCATGTGGCTATCCAGTTGCCCAGCACCATTTGTTGAAAAGACTATTCTCCATTGCCATAAAACTAAGGATTTATTTCTGACTCTTGCTTCTCTTCCATTGATTTAGGTGTCTGTCCTTATGAACCATAGTTTCTTGATTACTGTAGCTGTGTAGTAAGTTTTGAAATCAGAGAAATGTGAATCCTTCAAATTCATTCTTTTTCAAGATTATTTTGGCTCTTCTGGGTCCTTGAATTACCATATGTATTTTAGTATCGGCTTATTAACACATTGCAGACCAGTAGTTTTATTGCTAGCTTTACCCAGTGGCCAGATAAGTTTCTATTGAACGAGTACAAAAATCAGTTTACATAAATGTTAAAGGCATGCTTTACAATTAAATACCCATTGCATTTTGAAGTTATTTATTACATGTTCTTACAAGCTAATATCTTTTTAAAGTATGATTCTTTGTGAAACACTGTGTAATATGAAGCGAGAATTCTCATGATCCGTCCGCATGTGTTGATTACATCAATAAAGGCAGCTGAGGTTATGATAGGGATTACATTGAATCTGTACATCGATTTGGGCATATTGCAAGCTTAACAATATTAGGTCTCTGATTCGTTAACATGGAATTCCTTTCCATTTATTTAGATCATGTTTAATTTCTTTGTGTTTTTTAAAAATTAAATTTATTGGGGTGATATTGGTTAATAAAATTATATAGGTTTCAAGTGTACAATTCTATAATGGCATCATCTGTATATTGCATTGTGTGCTCACCACCAAAAATCAAATCTCCTGTCTCTTCACACTCGACCCCCTCTACCCTTCACTATCCCCACAGTCCTTTTCCTCTGGTAACCACCATACTTTTTCAATAATATTTCATAGTTTTCAGTGTGCAAGCCTTATACTACTTCTGTTGTTAAATTTATTTACAGGTGTTTTATTCTTTTTGATGCCTTTGTAAATGGAATTGATTTTTAAATTTCATTTTGGATTGTTCATTGCTAATCTATAGAAATATAATTGACTTATTGTATTGATTTTATATTTTGCAGTCTTACTGAATTCATTTATAAATTCTTATATTTTAATGAATTCATTAGTTTTCTACATGTGAGATTATATCACCTGCAAATTAGGCATTTTTTAAATAATCTATTTTATTGGACTTGGTTGCCTTCTGTGACTGTTTTCGGACTTTTGTCACCATAGCTGTCTCCTTCCCAGCAGCTGCACTCTCTGCTCTCAGCATGGATGACAAAGGGAAACCTCAAGGAATTTTACATTAACAGGACCTTAACTACAAGTCAAGGAATGGCCGAAAAAATTAAAATTTCATCTTTTGTAGCTGGTGTGTAAAAATTTTCAAGATCAGAATAGTAGTGGGAGCTTTTAAAAATAAATTATTGTTTTTCTTATTTGTGAGCTTTTGGGGCGGGGAGTTGCTTGTTTGTTTTGATCATAGCCAAACAAGTTGCTTGCTTAGATTATTTCATTGGAGCAGGGCCAGTGAGATCAGGATCATTAATTAGATTCTGTGTTAGCCAGTCTTATAAATAAGTACCATCATCTGTCATGAGATGGTGATGATCTTATGAGGCTTGGGAACCATGGAAATGGAATCCAGTGTGTCCATCGTAACTGGAAGAGGGGCAGTCATGTTCTCTTGGTTTATGAAGGATAGGCAGGGTTGGGCATATGGCCTGGCACACTGCGCATTGAACAACTCCAGTTCACAGAGCCTAAAATGCACAGTTGTGTGCTGTTGGTCCTGATATAGAATTAAATATATTGTTAGAATTGAAACCTTTCAGATTTGCTGGTAGAGAATTCAGAGTTTTGAATATTCATTTATACTCATCAACTCATCTTAGATTTCTAGTGCTTGGCTAGAGTCTTAGCCCACTCCTGCCATTTCTTGGAGATTATGTTGTTTTGGGTTTTTCAGCATATGTATAAAGGGAGTTTTAAAAATAGATGGGCATCTGATTGAATGAGGTTTTCTCATTTATGTAGTTAACGTAATTTAAAAAGAAAATTAAAAATAAAAGTAGCACGTTTTTCTTTCTATATACAGAAATATGTCCAGTTACACAATTTTGTATGGTTGTGGGTCAGAAAATAAACTATATGAATTGCTTCTGGAATGATAGGATACTAAAGTGGGTGGATTTTTAGAAAGGATTTTATCCAATCTCCAGGCACACATGTCATCCACATTGCAGTCAGTGGTTTATTGGCCATTCTACACTAGAGGAATCTTAGTTCAAGGGACCTTACTTTGTTTTAAAGGCACCTATAATCAATTTGGGACACATTTTGTGTCAAAGAACTGTTCTTTATGTTGAATGGAAATTAGCTCCCTTGCTGCTCTCCCATTATATTCGCTCTTTGGTTCTACTTTTGTTTTAAGGCTTTAGAGAGTAAATCTCACACTTTCTACTTAAAAATCCTTCTGTCATATAAATGTGCTTATCACATGTACACATGGTTAAACAATCTGGAGACTATTCCTGACATGTTTTCCTGATTACCCATTATCCTGATTGGCACACTGGAATGTATCTAGAAGAACTCAGTGCCTCTCTAAAAATGAGTCATATAGAACTGAATACAAGTGTGATATTGTATTGACAAGTATGATATCATTGCAAAATGCAGTGGAATTATCACCTCCTAAGTCAGGCTGTGTGCAATGATCTGTGGCTAAGACTCTAGGCTTTGAAGTTAAACAGACTTAAGTTAAATTTCCAAGCCTGCCACTTAGTAACTCTGTGGGGAAGTTACTTAAATGTGCTTTCATTCCCTTACCCATAAAATAAAGATGTTAAGTATGGGAGCTTCTCTAGGCTGTGGATTCATGAAGACTGGAACTGCATCTGCTTTGCTTTGCTCATCATCAATTACCCCGTTCTTAGAACAGTGTCTGTAGACCATAGTACATGCTCATTAAGTGTCAGTGGAATGGATGAGTGAATGGATGCCTGTCACATAGATTGAAAGGACTTAGCATGATGCCCAGAACTTAGCAAGCATTTAGTAATTTAAAAAATGCTTTTTAAGAAACTGTATTGCAACTTTAACTGACATAAAACCTCCATTCAACTAAAAGCCCATGATCTTTCATTGATGAAATATTTTAAATCATATTTCCCCACTTTGGTCTTTTTAACCTCAGTGCACTTCATTACACTTGGTGTTTGTTAACTACTTAGGTATTATGGATTTTCTCTTTTGTTTTATTGAATGCTTGCATCTCCCAATCTATTAGTGGAAACCATTCTGGAGTCTTCCCACTCTTCCCATTGGATTTACAGGATTAAACATTCATATAGAATTCAATGACCATGGTAGTCACATCTTTCAATATCTCTCTAAAATTTCTGACCACAGTTTTCATATCTGACTTCCTAGTTCAGGTAGAAGGCTATTAAAATGGACTGGGCATGCAGTTTTGGAGTTTTGTACCTAAGTATTGGTGGCTTAACCCATGGAAATACATCCTGAGTAATTTCAATGGGCAAATTCCAGCACTTAAAGATGCAAAAGCTAACAAAAACCATTTAGTAATTGAAAATGCATAGTTATGGCTAATGTGGTATGAATGGTATTGCTGTGGTTTTACATAGTTGCAGCAATTTTAGTAGCTGCATGGAATTTTCCTTTATTATTAGCTCTGCATACTGAGTTTTTTGAAATTGAGGAATCCATGGCTTGCTGTTTCCAGTATAAAATCAAATTACTTCATATGAGTCCTATTTCTTTTATTCATTTTTAAAAACTTTATTCTGTAATTCAGATATCCTGTTTCTGCATCCTTTCTATACAACTGAGAATGTTGATCAAGGTCTCAAGATTGTGTCATAGTGAAAGTGTGTTGCTTGGCAACAGAAGGAAAGATATAATGTTTTCATATTTTAAAAATAAGCCAGGGTTTTATCATTCATTTTTTTATTAAAATGATCTCATTTTTGTGTGGAAAAATAGCTGGGAGGGAGAAGAAAACAGACCATGGCATCAATATCTTTCTTGTATTTGTCTTCTGAAAAATGTTTTAAGCAGGAATTGGTTTTGTCCCTCCAACCTATATAGACACTCCGGCTGGAGCTCAGGCTCATGGTTTACAGATTTGCTCTGTCTCCCCATTCATGTGTTTGGAGGAATATATTGTTTTCTTTTCAATGTTTCCATCTAAAAAGTTACAGCCCACATCCTGATGTCCACTTTCTCTAGGTAACCTACCTGGAATTAGCCATTCCCATTGTGTGACACTCCAGGACCTGTATTTTAATAGTTGTGTATTCAGGGTGGCTATGTGATAGCCTAACCTCTCTCTCCTGTCAGAGTTCAAGGTTCTTGAAAGCCTTTTTAAGTGCCCCACCTGTCCCCATGGGCTTCTTACAAGGTTTGCTGATGGTCTGGTTGCCCTTTTTGGAGTATGCTCACCTTGATTTCAAGAACAGTGAAAGGCTCAGTACTGTGGACAGAATTGTTTTTCACACAGTGCTTATCCCCCTGTTGTGAGCTTCCCCTGTGATATTATTGATATTAGCAGTCAAAGGCAATAATATAAAAGCTTGCATTATCTTCTCCCTCCTTTTATTTTTTAATCCCACTCTATTTGACCATGTTAAGATTAAAAATTAAGTGAAGAGAAGCTTTTATCTACCTTCAAAACTATACTTTCAGTGTACTAATATGTTTAAATGATGACTTTCACATTAAGGCTTTCTCAATGCACAATTGAAATAAAAGAACCTGTGATGATTGCAAAGGCTTCTGAAAACCTTGGTTTTTATGAAAAACAAAGCCAAGAACAGGGTTTCCTACCATAGTCTAGGATTGCTGTGACCAGTAGAATTAAGACCTATCCCATCTGTTTGAAAATTTTGGTGTATTTTTTTTTTTTTTTTTGCCGGGGGTGGGGGGGAGGGTGTGAATGTATCTAAAGTTTCATTTGTTTCATATCCAGTGATTTTTTAAAAAAATTCTTCTAGTATTATTTATAAGGAGCTTAATCCTACCTGATCAAGACAAAGACTTATATCAGTGAATATGTATGTACTAAAGGCCTGGTGCACAAAAATTTGTGCACTCGGTGGGGGGGTTGGAGGGGTCCCTCAGGCCGGCCTGTGCCCTCTCGCAGTCTGGGATCCCTCTGGCAGCCCGGGAACCCTCGGGGGATGTCCACTTGTCAGCGGGGAGCAGGCCTAAGATGCAGTCGGACATCCTTAGCATTGCTGAGGAGGTGGGAGAGGCTCCCCCCACCACTGCTGTGCTGGCAGCTATCAGCCTGGCTTGTGGCTGAGCAGAGCTCCCCCTGTGGGAGCACACTGACCACCAGGGGGCATCTCCTGCATTGAGCATCTGCCCCCTGGTGGTCAGTGTGTGTCATAGTGACCAGTCATTCCCAGTCGTTCTGCTGTTAGGGCCAATTTACATATTGCCCTTTTATTATATAGGATATTACATCCATTTTATTTTCTCCTTTTGACTGGCTGAGTTTTTTGGACATGTGTGATGTGTTTGCTGGTTTTTAAGAGAGGACCTTAAAGAAGCATTTTTTAGGTAATATTATTAACAGTGTAGCTAGTAATAGTGGCGAAAGCTATGAGTCAGTGATTGCCAGTCACTTTAGACTTTAGTTCTGCAAAGTTTTATAAGATGGTATTGGGGGCAAGCCTGAAATATAGGGAAGAGGAGAGCAAAACTAAGAAGAGGAAAGGAGTGGAGGGTATGAGAAAGAGAAAAATGATCAGCACATTTGCTGGTATCTTAGACCATCAGATTGTTTCATTTATTTGTTTGTTTTTAAACATAGAAGAACCATGTTGAAGCATAGTTACAGCCAAATCTATAAATGTAGAGGTTTTCCAGATGAAATATGAAAAGTGGTTAATTTTTCAAAACAATATGATACAAATTAGGGTTAAAGGGCCTACCTACACTGTTTTGTTCTATCTAATGCAAAGATGAATCAGTCCTGACAAATGGGTTTTCACCTGGGAATCAATATGACTTTCACTTTAAACTAACTTTGCTTTAGCAGCAAGATGTATCTGAATTTTGACTCTGAGATTACACTAGGACAATGGTTCGCGACCCCTTTGGCGGTCGAACGACCCTTTCACAGGGGTCGCCTAAGACCATCCTGCATATCAGATATTTACATTACGATTCATAACAGTAGCAACATTACAGTTATGAAGTAGCAACGAAAATAATTTTATGGTTGGGTCACAACATGAGGGACGGTATTTAAAGGGCCAGAAGGTTGAGAACCACTACACTAGAATAATTTGTTTCTTTGTTATAGAATTTTGGTGAAGCTGATGCAGATATTAATGTTGTCAGTAAAATTATGCTGGAGTAAGTATTGATAGGCCATTTTTTTTTTTTTTACAAAAATACTGTACAGTATCATTATCAGAATCAGCCAATGTAATTTAACACGGTATTTGGCAACAGTGAGCCCAGCATATTCAACATTCTACTTTCTGTATCTCATGTTTACTCTGATTTTCTGCGTTTCAAACATTCTGTTGAGGCTGGATGAAATTTTCCAAATTGTTCAAATTACATAGACTAATTGAACTGAACCCTTCTCTGCTTGCTTGCCGCATAAGTAACTCATGACTGATGATTTAGGAACATAGGTTTCCTTTAAGGATACACACCTACGGCAGATGATGTAATTCCTGGACGCAGGCAGTAAAAGTATAGCAGTTGTTATTTTCCTGTGCTCTTGACTCTCATCATTAGTCATTGAAAACATTATAAAAGAAGTAATGACTCATTCCTTTTTATAAGTGATCCCAGGAGTTCATACTTCCTTTCCTGCTATTACTAAACTGCAAAACGAACATTATTTTCCAGTGGTTTTAACTTTGGTGTTGGCCACGAAATTTTAAAAGCATCAATGAAGTCCGGCTGGCGTGGCTCAGAGGTTGAGCATCGACCTATTAACCAGGGTCGTGGTTCGATTCCCGGTCAGGACACATGGTCCGGTTGCGGTCTCCATCCCCAGTGTGAGGTGTGCAGGAAGCAGCAGATTGATGGTTCGCTCTCATCATTGATGTTTCTATCTCTCTCTCCCCCTCTTCCTTCCTCTCTGAAATCATTAAAAATATAGTTAAAAATAAAAAATAAAAGCATCAATGAAGACTCTTCCCCAGCTGTCCCATGGCTGGCACCTCCTCGTCATTCAGGTCTCAGCTCATGTGTTACCTCTCCTGAATGGGTCGTCCTCTGACCACTCACCCAAGGTAGATAAGACTCTCTGCTTTTGACTCTTGTTAATTATTTTCAAAGCAATCATCCCATTTGAAAATTTCATATAGATTTGTTTATCTTGTTTATTATATTCTCCAATCTGTTAAAATGTGAGCCCCATGAATAGGGGGACCTTGGTTGTCCCTCGACAGTTGGTTCTTGGCCATGGCCGTGCCACTGGCCTTCTGAAAGGACACGGTAAGTCCTTGGTGGAGGAATGCTGTAGGAAATAAGGACAGGCACAAAAGGGCAACATGCCAACCGAAGTGGAGCTGTAAGAGCAAACAAGAGATATAAAAAATTAGGTCTTGAACACTATTGTTTTCCTCCTGTGACTCTGTGGTATCTGATGGTGTGATACCCTAGCTGCTCATTCAATTAGCATGACACTAGAGCAGCCGTGGGCAAACTACGGCCCGCGGGCCAGATCCGGCCCGTTTGAAATGAATAAAACTAAAAAAAAAAACCAAACAAAAGACCGTACCCTTTTATGTAATGATGTTTACTTTGAATTTATATTAGTTCACACAAACACTCTATCCATGCTTTTGTTCCGGCCCTCCGGTCCAGTTTAAGAACCCATTGTGGCCCTCGAGTCAAAAAGTTTGCCCACCCCTGCACTAGAGTCTCTTCTGGAAGAATTTGGAAAAATAGCATCTCAACTTGGTAAAACAATATACACTAAATATAATCTTCCCAGCCCAAGATGGGAGGAGAAGCAAGGTAGGTACCAGGGTGAGGTATATGGGCTCTGCATCAGTCTCGGAGGGGCCTGGATTCCTGCATGTCTAGCCTGTCTCTTGGAGAGGTGGGTGGGATAGCTGGAGCCAGTCTGACTCTACTGCTGCCCATAATACAGCCTGTGGTCCTTTCAGAATCTGGGTGACTCCATTTCATGAAAAAGAGACATTCTAACGGAAAAGAGCCACATGGGAAAGACAGGAAACCTCACGAATAATGAATTGTCTGTTGAAGGCATGACTCTTGGTTTCAGTTGGGTGAAGGAAGTTAGCTTAGTATGTTTTCACTGTGTACTGAGCTTTTTGATGGGTGCATAGAACCTTGGGGAGTTCATGGCTTTAGAAAAGTGTGTCACATAATTCTCCTAATATCTGATGCTTCGTGTGTTAGCCTGCATTTCTTTGGTCTGGAGCAGAGGGTCTTAGCTTCTTCGGAGATATTTAGCCACAGTTTTCACTTCCTCACTTCACCCCAGTTCCCACACTTGACTGAGATGACGCCATTGGAGTCCTCAGCCACCTCCAGGCTGTGATTCCAGAGGGCACTGTCCTCTGGCCACTTGGCAGCACTGGACAGGAGTGGCCATTTTCTCCTGAATATTTTGTGGTTTTCCTGACATCAGGTTCCCCATGCCTGCTTCTTTAGGTGTTTTCTCTTCTTGGTCTCACTCCCCTACTTGACCTCAGTGTTGGAGGGCCCCAGGGCATTCTCCTGTGTACCTCCTCTTTCTACATGTATATTTAGATAATTTCTTCTGGTCCCGTGGCTTCAAATGCTAACTTAACACAGAGGATTCCCAAATCTGTACCTAAAGTCATGACTTCTCTACAAAATTTCGTACTCTGATATCTAATACATATTCAGCATTGTCACTAGGATGTCTAACTGCCCAAAACCAGACACTGGATTTCTCCCCCACAGCTGTTGCTCCCAAGAAATTGCTGAGCTTAGAAAAGGGTTCCAGTTGCTCAAGCCAAAACATCTACTACTTGCATTTAATTTCTTGCATTTCCTCACCTTCCACATTCATCCATTGATTCTCTCTCTCTCTCTCTCTCTCTCTCTCTCTCTCTCTCTCTCTCTCTCTATATATATATATATATATATATATATATATATATACACACACACACACACACACACACACACACACACACACACACACACTGAGTGGCGAAATTATTATGACCACCTGACATTTGTAGGCAAATTAGCTATAATTCTGCACTGAAGTTGCTAGAGGGCCAGACCATTATAAATAGGTAAGCAGGTTGTTTACCACGACAGTAGAAGTGATTTTTTTCTGAAGATATGGGTAAACAACACAATTTAACAGCCTTTGAACATAAGATATATATATGTATATATGTGTATATATATGTATATATGTATATATGTGTATATGCGTGTATATGTGTATATACACGTGTGTATATACGTATGTATATGTGTGTGTATGTGTGTGTATGTGTGTGTGTATGTATATATATACTGAGTGGCCAGATTATTATGACCACCCCATCAGTACTTTGTTGGTCCACCTTTTGCCTTCAATACTGTGGCGATTCTTCTTGGCATTGACTCCTCAAGATATTGGTGATGCGAGGAATCTGACACCATGCCTGATGAATAGCACTGTCCAGTTCTGTGAGATATGATGGTTGTGGAACCAGCTGCCCGATGGCTCTTTTAACTTTGTCCCACAAATGCTCAATTGGATTGAGATCTGGTGATTGTGGGGGCCACCTAAGCAAGGTAAAGTCTCCCTCATGTCCTTGAAACCACTCCTGCACAATACGAGCACCATGGCATGGCACATTGTCTTGTTGGAAGAAGCCATCTCCATTGGGCTACGCCATCAACATGATAAGATGAACTTGGATCAGCAATGATACTTAGGTATGTTGTGCTATTCAGACATTGTTTCACACGAATTAAAGGACCCAAATCATGCCAGGAAAACATGCCCCAAACCATAACACTGCCCCCACCAGTTTGAAGGGTTGTACTCATGCATGTGGGGTGCATGCTTTCATGCTGTTTCCGCCAAATTCTCACTCTGCCATCTGCATGATGCAACTGGAAACGTGATTCATCGGACCACATGACTTTTTTCCAATCCTTGTGTTCCTGTGCGAATTGGTGACATTTTATCTTGGTAACTGCAGACAGCAAAGGTGTTCAAACAGGCCTTTGGCTGTTTTGCTGATACTTGCTCCATGGCTCCGAGGGTCAACAATCATCCCACGTTCAAAGGCTGTTAAATCGCGTTGTTTACCCATATCTTCAGAAAAAATCACTTCTACTGTCGTGATAAACAACCTGCTTCCCTATTTATAGTGGTCTGGCCCTTTAGCAACTTCAGTGCAAAATTATAGCTAATTTGCCTACAAATGTCAGGTGGTCATAATAGTTTGGCCACTCAGTGTGTGTGTGTGTGTGTGTGTGTGTGTGAGTGTGTGTGTGTGTATATGTGTGTGTATGTATATATATATATATATATATATATATATATATATATATATATATATATATACACTAACAGCCTGCTGCACTGGTGGGGTCCAGCTGGCCCACTCCCAATGGGGGCCATTGGGGGCGGGCCAGCTGGGGCAAGGGGCTGCTGGCTGTTTGCTGGCCAGTCCCACCCCCAATCAGGGTGGGGGGGCCTACTTGGGAGCAGGGCCAGCCACAGCGAGGGGCCATAGGCATTCTGGTCGTTCTGCTGTTCAGTCGATTTGCATGTTACCCTTTTATTATATAGGATGCATGTGTGTGTGTGTGTGTGTGTGTAATTTGAGATATGTATATGAATGTGTGAATATTATAAGGATCCATGTTTGTGTTTTCTGTCTTTTTCCCCCACAGAATGCCAGTTGTTTAGTGCTCTTTCCCTATTGTATAATGTGCCCAGTACATCCAGAGATCTCAGTTATTTGTGGAATGAATGAATACATGATTATATGCAAAGGGGTCTGTGATTAGAAAAGGTGGTAAGAATGACTGATGTCAGCGATACTGTTGATTTATGGTTCAGGATTTGTCTTTTGTGCCATTTGTATGGGCAATGCCTTTTGTGTGATTGCAGCATCTCAGAAATATGCATGTGAAAGAAGAACAACTTGCTTGTGAGCTGGAAGGAAAGGCCAAGAACTCACCAGCCTGTTCAGTTCCTAATAAACCTTGGCTGCTGATTGGTTGGTGTGGATTGTAGCACGCTCCTGAACAGGTGGGGAAACTGAGGCTCTTACAAGTTAAGACTTGGCTGATGACGTAGCTGGTGACTGAGGGGCCTAGAGGGGAACCCTGTCCTTCTCACTACAGAATCTGTTCTGTAACAGCTTTCTTGTCTCATCCTTTGAGAAACAACAGAGGTAATTCATGCTGAACATTTGTGTTGAGGAATCCTGGCACTCTAAAGCAGCAGTTGGCCAGCTTTTCTGTAAAAAACTAGATAGTAAATATTTAGGCTGGGTTTCTGGGCCAAAAGGTCTGTAATAACTACTCAGCTCTGCTGTTACAGTGCCAAAGAAACCATGGACAGTAGGTACAAAATGGATGTGACTGTGTCCCAATAAAACTTTATGGACACTAAATTTGAATTTTATATAATTTTCCCAACACAAAATAATATGTTTAAAAAACTTTCTTTTAACCATTTAAAAACGTAAAGCTCATTCTTAGCTTGTGGGCTGGATTTAGCCCAAGGGCCTTGGTTGGCTGCCCCTGCTGTCAGGGATGTTTTCAGGGTTCTCATTCACTGTATTTGTGAATCTGAGAATGGCCTTTGTGACTAAGGCCTCAGTTGCAGCCTCTGTAACCTTGAGGGAAGGCCTTGTGATGTGTTTCTCACCACAGTTTTTTACTGATACTTGCTTGAATTGACCCCATTTTGTTGAGTCTTGGTTTGTAGTCTGTGTGGAAAAACAGATGCTGCCTACATTTTAGGTTAAAAAATATGGGACAAATCGGCTGGTGTATAGTCACATTGGAAATGCAGTAAGGGCTGAGTTGTTTTTTCAAATGTTTTCAAACTTCTGAGCTAAGATTTCCAGGGGTAAAATTTACACTAATGATTCAGTGGCATTGTACCTGAAAAATGCTTTCTCCACGAAGGCTAGCTAGAATGTCTTTCATTTCATGATGCTATTCATCAGCATTTAAAACAGAGGTATCTGTCCCTGTAGTTAACACTATACATACAAGACAGGTAGTCCTTGTTCTGGTCCTCTTTTTTTTCTAAATTCTTCCTAGCCTAACCCTATTGAAAAGAGAGTCTAGTTTTTGCTTATTCATACAAGGGTGTTTTTTTTATCTGGTTATTTATTTTATTTATTTATTTTTTTTCCGTGGTTATTGAACTCTTTTTCCTCCATGATTGAGTCAATTCCTTCACTAAAAAACTTTTTCCTTTTTTTCATTATCTCTCCTGACGATCCTCTCTTCCTGCTATCTATCTTGGTTTTAGGTATAGTGTTAGCTTTGTTTTTCTCATTATTTCACTGGGCTCCTGGGAGCCAGGTCTTTCTTTTTTCTCTGTGGTCTCAACATAGCCTCTTGCCCTAAGTAGGACCTCTGTAAGTAACTGTGGAATTGAACCTGGCCCCACTCTGAGCTTGCTTAGCCTTTTATTTCCAGCTACTGGTCTTATCACTTAAAAATATCTTAGTTACAGGTACTTTTCTGATATTAATAAAAAATTAAACCTCTATGGGTTTTCATTTTCTCTCATATTTCATGGCTACTTATATCCTGGTTCCTCTTGTAACTCCTCAGTTATTTTTTCTTTCTCAGATTTGCCTGTTCATGCCAGTCATTCATATTTATCATTTACCTTTTTTCCTGCCTGGGTTTCATTTCCCTTTCAAACATGCATGTTCTCCAGAGCCAGCTTAGACCTTTCTTATTAAAGATACTCAGAACTGATCTAATCTTTCTCGCCCCTTGATTATGTATTCATCTCCCTTCACTGGAGTGTTTACACATTCTTTTCTTGTCCTGCCTGTTTGCTGACTTAGGAAAGACACAATGTTTTAATTATTTGAAGGATAATTACCACATTATAAAAGGCTGAATAGTTTTTATCATCTCTGCTGATAAAAATAGCTTAGTACTTGTTCTCATATACCTAAAAGCCCAAGCATAAATGAATTGATTTAAGGTTGTGAAAAAATATTTACTAAAATCTGAAACAAATCAAAACAGATGTAAGGTTTTGGGATCATTAATTTCCATTAAAATTCCATAGGGACCCATGAACGAGCTAAAAATACCTTCAGTCAATTATATAAATTGCCATGTTCGAGAGTGTGCTATGTGATAGGCGAAAAGTATGAAGCTAAATACTAATTTATTACTCCCAATCTGCAAGCTCATCTAAATGAAAATGTGGATAATCTCATTACTTGGAATGGTTAATAGAGTAGGCAAAGGAAGTTTTATGCATAGATTCCCCCCTTAATTTCTTGTCAAGTTCCATTTACTTGAACCAACTAGAGCTTTGATTAAAAAACCATCATTAGATGTATTTTGAAAAATAATATAGTATAGGAGGCTTATTTTGATACTGGTTTTTACACATGAATGACAAAGGTATGTTAGGGAAGAGACAAAACTAATCAGTAAGAAAAGCAGAATTCATAAGATACAAAAAGAGATAGGGTTTTTTTTTTGTTTCTCAAAGTTAGTATTAATTGATAAGATACTCCTTGAGCAAATGCATGTTGTGCATTGAACGCCAAGCATGGAAAAATGGACAATCAGCAGAAGACAGAGATGACAAAACCAAATGGAAGTTCCATTTATAAAGGTGGTACAAAAACTATCTATACATAACAAAAGCTAACATGCTAAGTGTCTGTCCAGGTAATGATGTCACGTAGCAATGCCCGCTTCCTCTCCCTAGCGTCAACTAGCCTCCTTGCAGTTTCTTCAGCCCAGGAACATGACTTGCTTTATAGCCAGGTGCAGATATTTCACCTTTAACCAAATGTCTGTGAAGCATTTTCCTGTGCCTCATCTCATTTGATCCTCACAGAAGTTCTGGAGTAGGTTGATAGGAGACTCAGTGGAATCCTATTTTCTTTACGTTAGCCAGAAAATGGAGATTTAGAAAGCTTAGAAACTTGACCCAACTGAAAAGAAGTAAGAAATGGTAGACGTTAAAAATGACTTCAAGTTTTCTCACTGCACAGAATATAGTCAAACACAGCTGCACCCTTTGTTCTCCCTGCGTGATCTATAATGATAATCTGCTTCATGTTGATATTTACTGCTGTGTTCCTGACAATTACCTTAAAGAGAAGTTGGGGTGCTTCACTGGGCTGGAAAAAGTTTAGCTAAATCAGAAAGCAGGTCTAATGAAGCAAGTTTATTCTATATACATAAAAGGCTAAACTGACTCATGCATGCACGATACATATAAAGCTCTTGCTGGCGCCAATCGCACGTGTGTGTTTCGATCTGTCATTGTTGATCATGAATTTGGTTGACACTTTTTTTATAGAGAAAGGGTGAATAGCAGTATTAAAATATTTCTTCTAATTAATTTCCTTTCAATGTTCATGAATCTGTGCACCGGGCCACTGATCTGTGATAAAAAGAAAAAACACTATTTTTGACTAAGAGGCATGAGAAGGCATTGTGGAGGAGGAACCTTTAAAAAAGGAGGTGCATGGTAAATAGAGCATTCCTGTTAGAGGGAGAGCCATAAGGAAGAACCAAAGGGGAATAACTAAAAGGCATGAATAGAAAACAGTGAGAAGTTCAGTTTGGTTGGGGTTCAAGGAATGATGCTAAAGATACAGATCTGGTCAGATACAGAGTTTGAATAATACTGGAGACAATAACAATAATAACAGAACAGTAACTTCCTTCCAGGGCATTGCAAGAATTGGAAGTAACAAAGGAAACATCCTTGCCTGGTCCCTGGCCCCTGAGTTAGTCTGACTGGTATCAGGGGCTATTGAACACTTTTCTGTGCTTGAGCAGAGCAGTGATGCAGGCATGGCTCTGATGGAATGGAGTGTGGAGAGACTTGGGGAAGCTGGGAGACCAGGCAGATCAGAAGGTATGATCTGCATCTGACTTTTATAATCATTTATAGACTTGGCCTCTTTCTTGAGTCAGAAGGCAGGTTCAGATGATCATGAGAGGAGGTGGGAAGATTGACTGTGGAGGAAAGAAGAGCAACTAAGGAAGGATAGAGGAGGTGGGAGACATCACACTTCTTGACCTTCTATGAGAAAGTCAGTTTACATTTTCTGACTCTCCATCCACATTTAAAACATTCCATTTCAGATTCTAAAGTCCTGTGCAGTGTGGTGACAAGGGGTGGTGACTCAGGGCAGAGGAGATAAAATGAGCATCCCACTTACCTTGGGATGGAATGAATAGGACCCAGGTCTCCCTAATGAGTCCCTCTCTCTCCGTAAGTGGGTGCTTCAGTATTTTGGCCTCACGTTTGTGCAAATTGTGTCCCCATCATTCTCATTTCTGTTTTCATGCCTGAAAGATAGAAAGATGCAGTTACCCAAAAGGTATAGGTTGTCTTTCAGGGGCATCACACATAGACCTTTGTCCACTGCAGGAATGTTGATTCTATCAGATTCTCCCGTCTTGTCCAGATTTCCTGTGAGCTCATTTACATAGCTCATCAAAATGTTTTTAGTTGGTTGCTAATCCATGCAAAATGCTGCTTTGATGCAAAGGGACCTTTCTAAGTGGTGCTTATTTCAGCACTTCTGTCATAGTGGGCTTTTCACTGGGGATGGACCTGGAATCTGATGGCCTTGCTGAGAGGCTTGACCTCGGACCTCGCCTGGCGTGGGGAACCCCTCGCTCAGATGTGGCGGGTGCACTTTGCCAAAGCTGGATACCCTCTCCAGATTCCTGGCATGACTACAAGAGGGCATGCCATCTACCATTAGTTCTTCAAGCTTATTCTTATTACAGTTATAATTCATAAAGCAGGCAGGCCTAGCTCATTTGCCCGGGGAGGTTGGGTGTGGGAGGCAGAAAGCAGGTGGTCTGCAGGTGCTCCTGTCATGATGTTGCTTTTGTGTAACATGTTGGAGATTCAGCACATTTATACCTAAAGGAATTTAGTAGAAGAAAAATCCGTAGGAATCTCGATATATAATAATAAGTCACTAAATGTGTCTCAAGCACTTTGTTAAGTAGTTGTCGTGAATGTCTCATCGATATTTTAAAGATGGGGAGACTGAGTTAGAGAGGTTAAGAAACTCAGTCCAGATCTACTCACCAGTATGCAGTAGAGCTAAGGTTCAAACTCAAGTCTCCTAGGTTTACTGGAACTCATAACTGTGATGCTTGACTCCCTGAAACCACTGAATAACAATAAAGAAAAACAAATGTTGCCATGGTAGGTTGCTTAATAACGTGCCATTTCTTTTGTAAATGAAGAAAAAAATGTTGGTTAGGTTTCTAGTATGGGTGGTCTAATAAGGATTGGTGGCCTGCTCTCCAGTGCCATGTGCTGTGCACATATTTACTTGTATCCACATGGAAACTTAGTGGGTAGATATCTCTATTTTAGAGCTGAAAGCTGAGGTTTGAAGAGGTGGAGTGGCTTTTTCAAGTTCACGCACAGCCAGTTCTTGGCAGAGCAGGGCTTTGAGGTCAGGTCTGCCTGACTGTCCAGTTTCCGCTCTGCTCTTTCCGCTGTGCCATGCTGCCATGGGGTAGCAGCATCATATAAAAGAAGCACTAAGCATTCAACTTTTTCATTAGAAATGAATAAACATAATAGATGATCTATCCTTTTGTTAAAAATGGGTCTCATTAATTGTGACTCATTTCTGGCATAGACTGGGAAGCCCATATTTTGGTTCGTTAAGCAATGTACAAATAAATACATTTAGAATCCTAAAAGAATCTTTGAAAATTATTAGAAGGCTTTGTCTTTATGGGACTACTTGGTTAATGGCAGTGATCAAGTTGTGCAGTTTGTTCACATAATCAGAGATTTGTTTTCCCTTTAAAGAGTTGATCATTTCTTTGTACTATACCACTTAATTAGGAGCTATGCAAGAGTGGTAAGCTTGTACTATTTGAGTCATGGGCTCCATCTACACAAAGCAAGCCCTTTTCATGGAGGACTGACTCATTTGGTAGGCATTGTGGTTATATGGCTCTGGAATGGATGCTTGCTAAAGGTTATTTAACTATTTTAATCTTGCTTTGTATTTTATGTTTTACCCATGAGATGGAACAGCATACTCAAATGTTTGGTACTTATCTAAGAGCAAAATGGACCCCCATACTGAAGAATTTTCTTGGCAGCTGAAAATAGATGCAAAGAAGCTTGAAAAGAGAGACAGGTTTCCTCTGCGAAGTGCACTGAAATTTAAAATATTAAAGAGAGAAAAGTGTGCCTTTAGAGGTACCCTGACTAGATAGGTGTTTCACTGTCTTTTTATTGATCCAGATGTTGAGGTCATTCTGTGACTATGGAGTCTGCAAAGATAGCCAGACAGTCTTGTTTGGATCAGAAAGAGAGATACATGTCCTCGTACTCAAGGTACGTGTCATACTGTTCTCTTTGGTTTGAAAGTGGGCAGGGGAGAGAAATCTCTGGGTGATGAAACCCAAAGGAGAAATGGCATAAAGTGATCTGCTCATGAAGCCAGGCTGCCTACTGCCTTGTGTTGGCTGACAGATTACTCTCTGTAGGTTTTATCTAGCTTGTTTGTATTTCCTCTTCAAGATGACTTTGTAGGAAACTACATGTTGCTGGGAGGTAGCCAAGAGCATTTCATTTCAAATCTGCTTGGTAGATTAGAGTCTGTAGCCTTGAAAACCAGCTCTGAAGTAGACTGAGGCATATAACTAACTCACTTGAGAAATAAATTGAAACCATTGATTTTTTATGTTGATGATTTCACTAAACAATTTTGATGTGATTTTTGCTTTACTAAAGGCCTTCGTCAACAGTTATGGAGTTAGAGTCTTTAGATCCAGCTACAGGTTATTTCCAGGTTTTGGATTTTGGAAAGGACATGGTCTGGCCTCATTTAGCAAGCACATTGTCCTGACCATTCAGTGGTAGCTACTGGCAATATGATGTAACGTGGAGAATTCTCTCAGAAGGTTTTTAGAATCACAGTTTTAAGGATCATCATAGCTTGATCTTCTTATCAACTTGTCATTTAGTGTCTTTATTTCTGTTCCATGGTAAGTTTTTAATGGACTTGCTTGATTTTCTTTTTATCAAAATGTGCGTATTAAAATTTGCATACCAATAATCAATTTTAAACAAACTGAGATATAATTCACAAACCATAAAATTCACTCTTTCAAAGTGTACAATTTGATGTTTTAAGTAAATTTTAAAAATTATACATCATAAACACTATCTAATCCTAAAACATTTTCATCACTTCCAAAAGAAACACCACACCCATTAGCAGTTGCTCCCCATTTCCTCCTATTACAATCCCTAGCAACCACTTATACACTCTGACTCTATGAATTTGCCTATTCTGGACATTTTATAAATGGAACCATATATCTAATGTTTTGTCTGCATCTTTTACTTAGCATAATGCTCTCAAGGTTCATTCATGTTGTAGCATGTATCAGTACTTTATTCCTTTTTTAAGGCAGAGTAATAGTTCATTGTATGGATGTATCACATTTACTTATTCATTCATCAGTTGATGGATATTTCTGTTTCTATTTTTTTGGCTTACAAATAATGCCACTGAATGTTTCTGTAGAAGTGTTTGTGTGGACATATGTTTCATATTCTCTTACGAGTGAAATTACTGAACCATATGGTAACTCTATGTTTAACTTTTTGAAGAATTGCCAAACTGTTCTCCAAAGTAGCTGCACCATTTTACATTCCCACTAGCAATCTATGAGGGTTCCAATTTCTCCACATCCTTGCTGACACTTGTTATTGCTCGTCTTTTGGGTCATTGCCAACCTAGTAGGTGTAAATGATCTCTCTTGTAGTTGATGTGCATTTTATAATGCTAATAAACATCTTTTCATGTCTTATTGACCATTTTCATATATTCTTTGAATAAAATTCTATTCAAATCTTTTACCCATTTTTTTTAATTGGGTTGTCTTTTTATTGCTTGAGTCATGAGTTCTTGATATAATTTAGATACAAGTTGCTTATCAGATAACAGTGGGGCCTTGACTTACGAGTTTAATTCGTTCCGAGACCGAGCTTGTTAAGGAGCTCGTTAAGGAGCCCGTTAACTCAAATTACTCTATCAACTCAATGCAAAAAATCGGCAGAGAGACAGCTGGTATCTCAAAAAACTCGTTAGTCAGGACACTCGTAAGTCAAGGCCCCACTGTATAGGATTTGCAAATACTTTTTATCATTCTGTGGACTGTTTTTTCAGTTTCTTGATAGTGTCCATTGAAACACAACAAAATTTTAATTTTCATGAAATCAAGTTTATTTTTTAAAAAATATATTTAATTGATTTTTTACAGAGAGGAAGGGAGAGGGATAGAGAGTTAGAAACATCGGTGAGAGAGAAACATCGATCAACCGCCTCCTGCACACTCCCCACTGGGGATGTGCCCGCAACCAAGGTACATGTCAAGAAATTACTGTCTAATCCAGGGGTGGGCAAACTTTTTGACTCGAGGACCACAATGGGTTCTTAAACTGGACCGGAGGGCCAGAACAAAAGCATGGATGGAGTGTTTGTGTGAACTAATATAAATTCAAAGTAAACATCATTACATAAAAGGGTACGGTCTTTTTTTTTTTTTTTTTTTTTAGTTTTATTCATTTCAAACGGGCCAGACCCGGCCCGCGGCCTGTAGTTTGCCCACAGCTGGATCCATAGTCATGAATATTTATGCCTGTCTTTTCCTCTTAGAGATGAGTAGCTTTGCATCTTACTTTTAGGTCTTTGATCCATTTTGAGTTAATATTTGTATATGGTGTGAGGTAGAGTTTTAGCTTCATTTTTTTTTTTTTTTTTGCTATCTCCTGTTGTCCCAGCACTGTTTGCTGAAAATGATTCTTTTTTTTTTTAACTTTTTTTTCTTTTTTTTAAAATGATTCTTTCTCTATTGGACTCTGTTCCTTATTGAAAATAAGGTGACCATAAATGTGAGAGTTTATAGTGAAAAAAAAAAGTGAGAGTTTATTTCTGAACTCTTGAGTTTTATTTTATATATATATATCTGTTCTTCTTCCAGTACCATATGGTCTTGATTATTGCAACTTTGTAGTAAGTTGGGAAGTATGAGTCTTTCAATTTTATTTTTCAAGATTATTTTGGTTATTCTGGGTCCCTTGAATTTTGATATATATCTATATATATAGATCTCTCTCTCTCTCTCTCTCTCTCTCTCTCTCTCTCTCTATATATATATATATATATATATATATATATATATATACACACACACATATACATATATACACATACTAGTATATACATATATGTACATATATACATACATATATATATTGTTAATCCTCACCTGAGGATATTTTCCCATTGATTTTTAGAGATAGTGGAAGAGAGAGGGAGAAGCACAGAGAGAAACATCGATGTGAGAGAGACACATCGATTGGTTGCCTTCCGCATGTGCCCTGATCAGGTTCAGGGATCAAGCCTGCAACCAAGGTACGTGCCCTTGACTGGAATCGAGCTCAGGACACTTTTAGTCCACAGGCCAGAGCTCTATCCACTGAGTCAAACTGACTAGGGCTCAATATATATTTTAATATTAACATTAATTTCTGTAAAGAAGCTACCTGGGATTTTGAAAGGGATTGTGTTGAATCTGTAGGTCAGTTTGGGGAGAATTGCCATACTAACAATATGAAGTCTTCTGATTGATGAATGTGTGATGTCTTTCCATTTGTTGAAAGAAATAAAAGAAGTCCTAAATAATGTTTTATAGTTTTCAGTGTACATTATGTTTTGCACTTATTTTGTTAGCTATTCTTACATATTTAACTCTTTTTTAAAAATTATTTTTAAAAATATTTTTTTTTACTGATTTCAGAGAAGAAGGGAGAGGGAGAGGGAGATACAAATATCAATGATGAAGGAGAATCATTGATCAGCTGCCTCCTGTACACCCCCTACTAGGGATTGAGCCTGCAACCCAGGCATGTGCCCTTGATTTGAATCAAACCCAAGGCCCTTCTAGCCACTGAGCTGAACCAGGTAGGGCTGTATTTTATTATTTTTGATGTCTTTGTAAATGGAATTATTTTCTTATTTTCATTTTTGGATTGTTCATTGCTAGTGTATAGAAATATAATTGATTTTTGTATCCTGCAAACTTTCTGAACTTATTAGCCCTAATAGTTTATTTCTGGAATCCTTAGGATTTTCTGTATACAAAATCATGTCCTCTGCTAAGAGAAATATTTCTACTAATTCTTTTCCAATCTGTATGCTTTTCATGTTCTTACCCAGTTTCCCTCCCTAAAACCTTCAAATGTTGAATGGCAGTAGTGAGAAGGGACATCTTTATTTTTTCCCTATTTTTAGAGGGAACATTTCAGACTTTAACTACTAAGGATAATGTTAACTATGGGTTTTTCATAGATGCCCTTCATCAGTTTGAGGACATTTCCTTTCATTTTTAGTTTCTATTTTTATTATGGAAAGGTATTCAATTTTATCAGATGTGTTCTTTTGTTCTTTATTCTATTGGTATGGTTTATTACACTGATTTTTCAAATGTTGAACCAACCTTGTATTCCTAAAACAAATCCCACATGGTCATGGTGTATAATCCTTTTTATGTTTAAACTCAGTTTGATGTTCTGGCTGTATTGTGAGGAAAAGATTTTCCATCGGAATGTTTTCTGTCATTTCTAACATAATTTAGTGAGCATTGGGCTGTGAGGAGAGATGATGGAGGTGTGTGATATGACTTGGCATTTGAAAACAAGTCATAGCATCAGCAGTGGGCTGCTATGGGAGGATTCATGCTTCCTTTGGTTTTAGATGGGTTTCTAGAAACCCAGGCTGTCCTGAGGGTAGAAAGAAACACCTAGAAACGTTCCCCTAGTGTATGTGTTTTTCTCTTTTACTAGTAAACTGCACCCACCTTCAAAATCTTTGGTGGTGACACTTGGAGAAAGGACAGGAGTCTTCTGTTGTGTTATCACTTTAAAAACAACTTGTTGGAAAGATCAGTATAAGTTATGAAGGAAGGAGGACACATAAAAGGAAGAGGGGACTCAGAACATGGTAGGAGAGTTAGCTTAGATTTGAACATTTTACTTTCCAATGTACACATAGACTTCTTTCATTGAGATTAAAAAACAAAAACAAAAAACAAAAAACCCCCCAAGACTTGTTGAATTTGTCCTGTTCTCTGTTTTGAAGGTTGATGACTTTTAAGACATCTCACTTCTAACTTAGGCTTTTAAAATACTTTTATTTTGAGAAAGAACCGTTCATTCCAGTCACCTCACCTTGCAACCCAAGTATGTATGGAGGATTTGGAGTTGTGATTATTATAATTTTCAACATTTTTTCATGAAGATTCAATGAAATGCCACTCTATATTTTTATTATTGTGAGGAGTCAACTATGCTGCATGTTAAAGGATGCTTTCTCAAAAAATGATTATGCCATAGTAGTATAGGTTCTTCTCAGAAACCAAGACTGGCCCGGGTGTGTGAAGGGGGTGACCTTGTAATGTGGGATGATCTGAAGATGACCAGAACACAGTGGGTTTCCAGAACTTTTACTGTCTGTGTAAGATTCCTTATTTGGGTCGGCACTGGGGCTCTCTGACTTTGGGTTGCAGTGAGGATATGTTGCTTGGGAAGAGCAACAATAACCCACTGGTATCCAGTGATAATGATATTGAGAAAATTTTAAATTTATTTCAATACTTATCTGGGGATTACAAGCATAAAATATGACAGATACATTTGTTCCTGGCAGGAAATGGAAGGGAATTTGGAAGATACATGTCACTTCTGCAAATCTGCCTTGCATGGGTAACACCTGATACTATTACAAAGCGTGATTCTCTGCAGTCTTAAAGTAATTGGAGTGTTGTCCTGCCTTTTCCCTCCGTTCAGAATATTGAGGCTTTTAATGCAGCAGGAGCTCTCAGAGAGAAATAGTGTCCTTGAATCCACCTTGTTTAAATTTGAAGTGTTTTGTTTGAGTATCTCCAAACTGAACCTTGTTTTGATGGCAACTGATAAGTGTCTCCTTTTGTTCCTTGAAAAACTATGAAAGGAAAAAGACTGGACGATCAAAAATGTAAACAAAAAATATAGAGACCACGAAGGACACTGCAGATGGAAGATACATTTTCCTTTCTGATACAGTTTTGTAAAATACTTTACTTCTCCTTTAGATCACAAGAGAAAGGAAGGGATGCATTGATTTAGTAAATACGTGGAACCTCTGAGGATACTGGAATTGGGACCAATGTTTTGCTGATATCAGGAGCTATTTAGAGAGGTACAAGCCACCTAGGGAGGAAAGGGAGTTCTTCAGAAACTCCACTCATTCGCTGGGGAGCAGGGAGACATGCCAAGTGTACTCTGCTTTACCTACTCGGCAGAAAGTTACGGCAACTTCATCTTTTTCTCTCACTGGATCGTTTCAGAAAGTGACAGGGGACATAAGTGATATTACTCAGATGGCTGTTTCTAGATGTCTCAATTTCTGGAAGTCAGGATAGATCACTGTGATAAATGCTTCTGCTCTCCAAATATTCCACAGAAACATCAGCTCTGGAGGGAGAATGCCTTGCCACCTGTGGGAAGAATGATGGATTTAGGGTGAAGGGCCTATTCTGGGCATGGATAGCCCTGAAAGGGGCTCCCTTGCTCTGGTCTCCAGCCTTAGGGACTTCTGTTTTGGGGACAGCCCTGGCCTCCTGATCAGGTACAGTATGCTCAGGAAATGCACAAGCTCATTAGACCAGCATGACTTGTGCTCAGGAAAGTGGGAAAGCAGGTAACATAGGCCCTTGATGCTGTAGGGGAGGAAAATTTTTCTTTAACCCCTCTAGGTTCCTTTTGACTGATCTAATAACTAAACTGACATAGATAGATCAACAGGAAAAAAACAACCAAATTTAATTTTGTATGTATGGGAACCCCAAATATATGAAGCTCAAAAAGTGACCAAAGCAGGCAGCTTTTATACCTTTTAGACAATGAAATTATTATTCGACAAAACACTGGGGTTTTTACTTGGGATAGCAAATTAGTGAAGAAGCAACAAAGTTTGTTTATTCCGCTTTTTCAGCCTTGAATTCCCCATCTGTGGTGATAAGGATGCTTTCTCTCCTCCTGGTACAGGGAGGGGAGGGGACCTTCACATGGGAGACTTAATTCCTGCTTTCGTGGGAACAAAAGAGGATCAGAGTGTTTTCTCCAGCTGTTTCTCAAGTAATATTTATTAAAAATAATCGATATGGCATATTTGGGGGCAGTCCTCCCTGCACCCCATCAGTGCCTGCCGCCTCCCTTCCAGTGCCGTTCTCTGCCTTGTGACTGCCTCTCCTTCAAGGCCTCAGTTTCCACTTGAAGACTCTGGCATCTGAAGGCTCCCATTGTGGCAATTCAACCAGCCCTGCCTGTCCAGGTCCATGTGCTGGTCCTTCTGGGTGGATTCCTGCTTAGGGTGATGGGTGAGCATGGATGTTGAATGTGTTATGTCTACCTGAGATATTTCTATTTTTTTACATAGTCATTTTTTTTAGAGCAGTTTTCTATTCATAGCAAAACTGAACAGAAGGTAGAGATTTTCCATTTACTCCCAGGTGTTTCTCTTCTAACAAGTAGCATCTAGCAGTGCAGAGCCTCATCACCAAGTGAGGGATTCCAAGCAATTAGACCAGTCAGTGAGGAAGAGCTAGGGAGCGATCATTGTAAATAATAGCTATGGTAATAATAATGACATTTAACGAGCACTTTTACATGGCAGGGTCTGAGCTAAATGTCACACACATGACTCAATTGTGATGACAACACTCTGAGCGGGGTTCCATTAAAATCCCCTTGGTGTGGAAGCTTGACAAGGGCAGATCACTAATCCAGGGTCACATTGATAATGACTGGCAACATCAAAATTTATACCAGGGAGTCGGACACCAAAACCCACACCCTTAGCTATAGCTGTCCTGAAGATCATATCCGGTGGGTGGCAGCATCAGTCAGGGCCCCCTAAGAACAGGTGGGACTCTGCAAAGCTAAGGGCATGGGCTGTAACCTTCACAATCAGGGGAATAACTCACCAGCCCCAGGTGACACTGGAGGGAGGAGCCAGGGAAATAAATCCCAGGACCTGTCTCTTCCCTCTGTCCCGGCTCCTGCAGATGCTGCTCAATGACCAAGCCCAGGGGGAGCCAGAGGTGGGAGGACTGCCCGCTGCAGTCCATGCAGATCAGACCTGCAGGGACAAGGGAAGGAGGTGGCTGTCACTGTGGGCGAGGGACCAGCAGACATAAGCTCTGCCTTAGGTGAGAGATGTACACACTGCCAAACCACAGCCTGGCAGTGAAACAACCCCTGTTTTTCTTTACTCCCATCTCTTGCCAAGACCTCTACTGGCTGAGTTCAATGACAAGCTGGAAGGCAGGCAAGCCGAGGTCTTGCAGCCTCCTGGGGCACAGAGCAGGGCAGAAGAGGGTACAGTGAATTGCGGGGGTGGGGGTGAGGGGCAGAAAAGATCTTGCTCATGGCTCATCTGCAAATCCTTCCCTGAAGAACAACCTCCGAAGATGCACTGTGGCAGCTCCAAGGTCACTGGGTCATTGGTCAGCAGCTATATTTAGGTCACTTGCTTTGTATATACAGCCTCTTTCACTTGACCTTGTGACTGATCAGTTTTCTCCGAGCCTTCTATGAGAAGCCTGCATCAGTTTGCTTTGCCTTCTGAGTGAAAGCCTGCATACTTGCAGAGGGCTGTCTCCCCTCATGTGAATGTCTGTGTAGTTTGCAAATGCGTGACCTTGAGTAGCCCTGGCATGTAGTTATCCCTCTAAGTCTCCACCTGGGCCTGGGGCATTTGTGTCCTTCAGATGTCCTTTCCTCTGATGAACTTTCCGAATGTTCAGCATTTTCCTTGTCTCATTAAAATAAAACTCTCCCTAACATTGCCAAGCCCTGCCACAGCTACATTTAAATGGCTTTGTTGCCCCACTCTTTGCATTGTCTTTGCTTTTGAGTATCTTGAGGTGGTAAAAGCTTTTGGAGTACCAGCGGCCATGAAGGGCAGGCAGGCTTAGTAGATGAGATTCATGTGTTCACAGGCTTTGCTTCTCTACAGCGGGCAGGTGAGGACACGGGGGTTATTTTGAGGATGAAGTGGATGGGAGGGGCTTAGTGGGACAGCAGGAAGCCTCTGGAAGCAAATGTTAATTCATTTTGGGGATTGGTAGGGATTTGTTTGATTTTGGGGAGGCCCACTTAAACAATAGTAAGATTTTAATTTGAATGTTCTTCTGAGCATTAGCATAGAGATGTCCCTGGCCTCTGTTATGTAATTGGCGTAGAGACTACAGTGGATTTTTATAATTATTTCCATGCACCCAGGCCAGTATATGTACAACCTTCAAAAATATTCTTACTTTGAAGTTAAAAAACAGTGGGAACTTTCTGTTGGGAACATAGTTGAGAAGGATACTGCAGTGTATCTCAAGAATAAGATGGTTACAGAGCTGGCCAGGAAGAAGTAAAGACAAGCCCTCCTTTGGTTTCTGGCCTGGCAGCCGCTGAATTAGGGGGAAACCAGGATGAGTAGAGCAGGAATTAAGGTGAAAATTGAGGGAAGTGTCCAGATAAGGGGCCCAGTGACTGGAAAGAGCAGGAAGCAATTGAGAGACTAAAAGGAGATGAGAAGAGAGGGCTCCTGGTATTGGATGAGGCTGGAGAGGAAGGTAAGCCCGGTTCTCATGGACCATTGTATGTATGGGGTTTTGTCTCATTCTAAAATCAGTGGAGTTGGAGGGAGGGACAATCATAGGGTGGGGTGGAGAGGGAATTGGGTGTGTTTAACAAAGGGATCAGCTTGGATGGAGGGTAAAAAGTAGATTGAAGAAAGGTCAGAGTGAATGAGGGGAGACCAGTTAGGAGGTTGTATTCTAAGCTGGGGAGGAGGTGGCTTGGTTCAGGATAGTGGTGGCAATGTAGAGAAGTGGATGGGTTTGAAATGTCTCAGAGCAAAGATTGACAGGACTTGTTGCTGAGTTGCCACAGAGGTCAGAAGAAGAAGCTGTCAGGGAAGACTTTGAAGTTTCTGGTTTGGAAAAAATGGTGATGCCAGTGCTGAGATCATTTGCCATGTCAATTAAAATGCCTCTGCAGATTGTATTTTTGGGACAAAGTTGGCAGAACAAAGGACAAATGTAACTAGTTGTGTGCCCATCCAAGCAAATGTTGGCTGTGAAAGCGCTAAGCACAGATTGGTACATTTGGGTATTAAAGAATGTGCCACATTTACTCCTAACTTATTCCCCCCAACTCTGCTCGAGGAGGAGGTTCACATACACTTACCTACATCTATACATATATACCCATCACATGTACATGTATATGTAAGTATGTCAATGTGTAGTTTAGGTGTGTTTTTCCTCTTAGCAGGCAGGAGTTAGCTGGAGTAGTTGTGCAGGTATTTGAATGAATGATGAGGGCAGTTGAATTTGATGACTATGAAAGGATTAATGCCTCACTCCTGTTCGCAGCTCAAAAAACGCCCTTAGTGAACTCTCAGAGGGGCCCAGTGGTCTCTTCGGTGTTGCTGTGCAGCTTTTATTTTATGTTTAGTCTGGGGTATTAGTTAGGAAATATCCAACAGGAGGTTGGAAATGCAGGACTATCACTTGCAGAAGTGAGGTTTGGAGATGGCATTTTGAGAAAAGTACAAATTAGGAGTGATGGGTGAAACTAAAGCAGAGAGATAGTGATGCTATCTCCCTGTACCTGGGGATGGGGGTGGTTGGTTAGTAGTGGTGTCAATGAGAGAAATGTATCATTGTGGAAGAGAGGGGATTAGACATTCACAGTAGTAATGATCATAGTTATGTCTAAGGAGTAAAGCATATCAGTGTCCATGCAAATGATGTATCAGAATGACAACATGTGGGTGGGAAGGAGTCCAGGAGAAAGAGAGGTGGTCTTTAGTTAGCATCTGGGTGAATGGTACCATTGTGCGTTTATTATTGTGCTGTTTTTGTGGGAACCTA
Organism: Myotis daubentonii; assembly: GCF_963259705.1. NCBI lineage: Eukaryota > Metazoa > Chordata > Mammalia > Chiroptera > Vespertilionidae > Myotis > Myotis daubentonii. The sequence continues at coordinate 48,626,736 of NC_081851.1, read as the reverse complement.
GAACCAGGCTGCTGGGTGGAATTGTCTACAGAACTTTGTAAGCAGAGTCAAGGTACCTGTAGGACTGTTTATGAAAATCAATTGAGAATATCTTTCAGATATCAGGCACCTGCTAATTGTTACTATTTATTAAGTGGCCACAGGATGTCCTAGGTGACCTATTGATCAGTGTTATCAGTTTAACACCTGTCAGTCAGCCTTGCTGTGAATTGCCTAAAGAAAATTCAGTTACAAGGTGGTTGACTAAAATAACTCATGCATAAGGAGGGAATGAATTACACCCATCAGAATTCATTTGCAGTACTAAGTCAGATATTTTTTTAGAGGATTAGGCCTTCAGTGCTCACTTTGAAAATTCAAAGTAGGGCAGGGCATTTCTATCCTGATTTAAGAGCCACACAGTTGACTTAGGTACGATTTGGCTGGATGTGACTCTCCTGCCCAGCCCGATGACCGTGGGCCTTCTGGCCCAATGCCTAAGCTGTGGGAGTGACTGCCACATACATTTGGTGACTTCGGAAGTTGCTAAAAGAGGGAACAGCTCTGTAGAATTATCAGAAAAGATTGAAAAAGACCAGACACTGGTTGTTAAAAAAAACACTTGTAAAGTGTTGCTGGGTGAATGCCATTTATTTTTTCTTTTGTGCTGGAGCATTTTAAAAATAACTGGTAGTAATCTCAGACAGACTCCACGGCTCAGGAATGTTTGAGAAGGAAAAGGAGAGAGTTCGCTCACAGGGGAACATGAACTGAAGTCCACCTACTACCGCCCTCCCAATACCATCCATGCAGAATACCTCCAATGAGAGGTATACCCAGGACCTTAGAAGTTACCATATAGACCTCAGTTTGATTTTCTTCAGTGTACACACAATTAATAAATGCCCTCCATTTGCAAGGTGCTATGAAATGTACACTCTGGAAGCATAAACTTAAGACTCAATTCTTTAGAGAGCTCATAGTATCATGTTATTGTATGTGTGCATAAGGGAGATCGTGACAAGGCATCTTTAATAATAAAAGCGTAATATGCTAATTAGACCAGATAGCTTAACAACCTGCCGACAACCTTCTGGACGAAGCCAGGGCTGTGAGGGCTGAGCCCCTTGCACGAATTTGGGGAATTGGGCCTCTAGTAAATAAAAATGCAACCCAGAATGTGATGGATGACACAAATGAGATGCAAAGTACTATGGCAGTCCAAGATAGGAAGGCAGTGTTTTCAATGAGGAGATTAGGAAAGTTTTATTAAGGAGGCAGTATTTAAAGTGAACCCTACATCATAAGGTGAATCCAAATGATGGGATAGTAAAAGGGGGAGTGAGGGTGAGGGTACAGGAAGGGCAGAAGCTGTGGGAAGAAACGAGGTGGGAAAGGGTGCAGTGTGTGTGGTCACGTGTCTGGCAGAAGCAAGGGCTAGAGGTAGAGAAGTCACAGGAAAAAGCAACTGGGATTATGGTAGGTTTGGGCATAATTTGGAGGCTCTTACATACTCTTCACCCGTTTTGCTTACCCTCCACCCCCAGCCTCTAGCAAGCACTAGTCTGTTCTATGTATCTGTGAGCCTTTTTTTTAGATTGCACATATAAGTGAGATCATATGATATTTCTTTTTTAAAAAAATATATTTTCATTGATTTCAGAAGAGAAGGGAGAGAGATAGAAACATCAGTGATGAGAGAGACTCATTGATTGGTTGCCTCCAGCATGCCCCACACTGGGGATCCAGCCCACAACCCGGGCATGTGCCCTTGACCGGAATCAAACCCGTGACCCTTCAGTCTGCAGGCCGATGTTCTATCCACTGAGCCAAACCAGCTAGGGTGATCATATGATATTTCTCTTTCTCTGACTGACTTATTTCCCTTAGCATAATACCCTCAAGTTCATCCATGTCCTCACAACTTTTCCTTTTTTTTTTTTTAACTTAAGTCTTGATTGAGGTTCAGATAACTGAAGGGTGGGTTATGCAGAATTAACTTAATGTTGATTTTGGATTTTAAAAAATTATGAATAGGAGGGCAGCATATTCTGGGAATTTATTTCAAGCAGAATAATAAGGTTTGCTCATAAAGACTTGTTCCGCTCTTTTCTATAACTAATTTCTAGAAATCTCTCTAATACAAAGTTGGCTTTCACCCAGCTTCCTGGCTTCTCAGGGTTTTCCTGCCTGAGAAGGCGAGGATGAGGCGATTAGGTCCTGCTGGATAAACTGGTGCCACTCAAGTGCCCCAGGTAATCAAGAGCATTCTTCATCTCCCTGGGAGATGCTCCTCTCCAGCGGTGGCCATCGATAAACAATCCACACATTGCTGAGGGTTCATTAAATTCTCTGCGGTATTTGGTAACTAGGGCCGGTTGTGTCTGAGAGACAGCGGCAGAGTCACACCTCATGTTCGAAATAAGGTTAAGGCAGGGAGGGCATTGCTGTCTCCCTCGTCTCAGCATTGTCATCACAGGCAGGCTCCAGGCACAGAGAATGCCCATGCGATGCCAGCACAGCAGCTCACAAAAAAATTTTAAGTACTTGGCCGTGTGTCTCCAAACAGGACATTTGGTGTGCCCGCTTCTCCCCTGACTGGGCCATTCCATTACTTTGGCAGAGCTGTAGTTATAAGGCTTCAATTTCGTTGCTTGGAAAATAAGAGGCGCCTCCGAGAACATTTTTTTCGAGACCACTTAAAGCCTTGATTAACAAAGAGACCAGCGGGGACCAGATGAATGCGTAGTTCAGAACAGCCCTGGAAATAGTGCAAGCAGCACAAAGCAAGTGAAAGTACTTAATTGGAGAGCCGGGGACTTGACCTTTCCCAGGCACAAGGCACCCTGTAGAAACGCTAGAAACGTGGTGCAGTAGAATCCGGAGGCAGGAGGTGTTCCAGGGAGCGCAGCCCCCAGGATGGCTCACATACTGGTGCCCAGAGAAGCTGATGTCCCCCTGGAGCTCTTTGTCTGACACTCCCACACACTGAAAGGAGAGCTTCTACATTTTGCTAGTTTCTGTTTAAGTGCCAAGACTCGATTAAGAAATAAATTCTTTACAAATTGAATGTTTGGAGGCCAGTAGAATCATTTACTTTCGGGGTTTATCCCCTTTGGGAAAACATTCTGCGCAATTGGGTCAGGACAGGACCTTGAAATTCATAGTGAGTGTCCCATTCCCTTCCCCCACTCTGCCTGCAATCTCAGGTGAGGGGAGTGATGCTCTGAGGTCGCTCTTGGCTCCATAGAGCCCTGGCCGGTGTCATCCCAAGTGTGTTCTCCTGAGTTTGCGCTCTAGCTGTGTAATGGGCTGGTCCTGGGAGGTGCAACCTGGATGTGAGGGGGCGTGTGTGTTCTTGAGAATGTGAGTCTGTGTCTCGTTACAGGAGGAACGTGTGTCGGAATGTGAGATAAGTGGGCCATTAGACACTTGAGCAGCCTTCTTCCTACCATAGAAAGCGTGGCTCTTGGAAACAGACCAGTTTCATCCTCCCTTACAGTGGGGCAAATAGGATAAAATATGACGGCTCCTCCCAGGCCCCTTTCCTGATTTCTTTGCATCTTCCCCAACTTACACTTAAACATGGACTGCCCAGGGTTTCAGTGCTTGACCCTCTCCCCTTTCCTATTTCCACTCACTCCCAAGGTGGTTTTATCCAGTTTTCAGTGTTCGTACCATCTTAATATCATCTCTATGCTTCCTCCAGAACTCCAGAGTCTTGATCTACCTGCCTGTTTGATATTTCTTCTTGAATATTCAATCAGTTTTCAAAGTTACCATGTCCAAAACCAAACGTTTACTATCCCCTTTCCCCCCAAACCTGCTCCTCTGGCTGCCTGGCCAGTCTTTATAGCTAGTAAAGCCATCTCTTCTTTACCAGGAACCTAGGAGTCACCCTTGTCTTGCTCACATCCTGTCTAACTTTGAAATTTCATATCCGAAATTGAATCCTATTGGCTCTGTTTTCAAAAACATTCAGGATCCATCCACCTTCCACACCTACCCTATGAGCACTCTGTTCTAAATCACCATCATTTCTCTCCTGGGTTATTGGCAGTGGCTTCCAAACTGATCTCCCTGCATGTGTGTGTTCTTGCTCCTGAGAACCCATTCTTCACACAGCAACCAGTGAGGTCCTGTCACTGTAGCACGCCTCTGTTCGACTGTTCACAGCCCTCCTCATTGCTTCCCTTATTTCAGTTCTTAAAGGACTGAAAAGGCAGACCCTCTGTGATCTGGCTCCTGCCTTCTCTCTGACCTCACCTCCCAACACACTTTACCTCTCTTCCACCCCTCTGGGCTGGCCTTGCATTCTGTCTCTTCAGTCACACCCAGTATGCTCTTGCCTCAGGGCCTTTGCTTGTGCTGTTCCCTTTGTCTTTCATCTTTGCATGGTTGGGCCCTAAATTAGATCTCTGGTACCATGCCACCTCTTTAAGGAGGCCTTCCTGGACTTGCCTATGTAAAATAACACAATAATAACCTCCTGATCCTAGCATTACCTCTGCCCCTTACCTTTAACCTTTACTTTTCTCCATAGTGCAAACCACTATGACTTAAAGAACCAGTGGGGAGGGGAGGGGCAGGCAGTGCTCCTGGATACTGCTGGCACTCCCAAGCCTTAAGAAGTAGGAAGAGGAGCAAAAAGAAAGGAAGCATTGAGAGAAGGGAAAGATAAGCTATAGAAAGAAGAGTTGTCCCTCTGATGCCAGAAGTGTCAGAGTTGCCTGGAATTGAACCAGTTTACTAGAGCATTCTCTTCTGTGGAGAACAATTCTACTAACACAGCTACCAGTAAGGATTAGCCATAATTCATATTAAATGAAGAAAGCCTTGACACTTACAATTGATCCTTCATGGCTTTGAATTTTTACTGAGAGTCTTCAGTGGGTAAAGCAGCTTCCTGGTTCCTTATTACTCAAGCTTCTCTGTCCCTTTGCCTCTCTGGCTGCTGCTGTCCTGAACCTTAGTTATGTCTCCTCATTAGGAAAGACGGTTAGCCAGTTGTACATAGGAGAATGTTTAAGACACATTAGCAGTGCATTAGGAATTCTCTGCTCTTATATGAAGACTAGGACAAAGATCATTACCATTAAAGGGGGCTAGAGCACTGTTTTCTTTAAATGAAAAGTGAGTAGCCGAGAACAAGATCTTTGAAGATTTTTCTATTTGTGAATCTCCATGTGCTCGTACACACGAGGACAGCCTTATTATCTTTTTAATGTGCAATGTAGAGATAGTGTAGTATGCAATTACGGACAATGAAGTACGCTTATAGGCTTGGTTTGTGGTATTTCCAACTGAGAAGCTGAAGCTGTTCTAAAATAGAACAATTTTCGCAGGCCCTAAAAATAGAGATTAACTCCTCCTCCTCCCTCCCCCCCCCCCCCCAGACCCCACTTCCCTGCCAGTTCCCCAGTTCTCACCAACCCTGGCCAAGGCTCCAGAACAGGCATCAGCCAGCTCCCTGGGCAGATCTTTAACCACCAGTACTGCTATTTCTGATCTTTTTTTTTTTTTTTAAGCAAAAATTCTGATCTGTGACAAGATTAATTAAACCTATTGGGAAACGATAGTGTTTCAAATGCTGGTTGCCTTTTTACACAAGGCGCACACTGAAATTATTTTCACTATCTTTTGTTCCATTCAGTTTTTGATTCTTCCTCAAAAAAGTAATTGGTGTATTCATTACAGTGCACAGACCCTCGCGTTCATTCTGAGCGGGACCAGATGGGATGGATATGAGATGCCAGCATGGCTCGGGCATGTTGGCACCCCCAGTGTGAGCTCAGGGGGCTTTTGAGCAGGTTTATTGAGTGTTCGCAGCCCCCGTGGAGCATAAAACTGGTTATGTTTTACATAGTTGACCTTGGAAGACAACCAAATAGACTTGGATTTCACTAGGCACACGAGAGGGTGGGATCCAGTGTAATTCAGGATTAATTTGAACTGCCTCACCTCCCCCAAGCAAATTTCAGTGACAATATAAGCTTCTAACTAGCAGGATTTAGAAATATCAGAACTTTCTCCTTGAACATAGTTTAGGGAAACAGGCTAAATGGGTAGTGGTGTTAGAGCTTTGATGTTTGGTGGGAAGTTTGTTAGGCTCAGAAAACCTACATCAATTTTCCTAAAAATCAATTTCAGGATAAATCTCATTCTATTTTGACTCTTTTGTATGATGGTTAAATGATGCCCTTGAAGTGTTACATACAAATTAAAGAAATCTTACATCAGATTAGTATTCAACATTTTTGGAAGAGTTACACAAGCTATTCAGGCTAACACTAAGTTTCTAAGTGTCTGTGGCTGTCACATACATATCAGGAATGATATTTAATTATCCTATGGAATGTTGAAGACAAAGATTTTTTTTTTTAAAGAATTATGTTTTTTAAAAATATACTTTATTGATTTTTTACAGAGAGGAAGGAAGAGGGATAGAGAGTTAGAAACATCGATGAGAGAGAAACATTGATCAGCTGCCTCTTGCACACCTCCTACTGGGGATGTGCCTGCAGCCAAGGTACATGCCCTTGACCGGAATCGAACCCGGGACCCTTCATTCCGCAGGCCGACACCCTATCCACTGAGCCAAACCGGTTAGGGCTGAAGACAAAGATTTAATATGCAGCGGCAGATCCTGGTTTTGTGGGACCTGAAACATAAAATTTTGGAGGACCTCTTAAAGAAAAACAAAAGATTAACTTCAAATGAAGTATTTAGAAGGAGAAAAAAAATCACAACAAATTATAGATTTTAAAACAACTGCTAAATACCACCATTATCCTATAATACCCATAAAATTATGTAATATTTTAATGAATTGCCTTCATTTTTTGAAAAACATTTTTGGCTGTAGAGTCTTTTATTACTTGATATGACAGTAATTTTTGTAATATTTCCTACAGAGAGCTTAGAAAGTTCATTGTCTTCCCTCTACTGACATTGATTAGACTTTGTATTTATTGCTAGTGTAGCCGCATTTTAGAGTTTATTAGTAATGTCACATACATTTTTTAACATTGCTGTCAAATTAAGGAAACTCAATCACATTTCTTTCACTGTAAATTTCTTTCTGTAAGATTTGGAAGGTTTTTCCGTAGACTGATTTCCGGTTCTGAACATTTATTTCAAGCCTTGTTTTCTCCTTCCCCACTCCATTCCTTTTATGGTGCAGGGCAATATGGGCCACATTTATTTTGCGATCTCTGGCCTTGCGTCTCCGGGTCATGACACGGGAATTGGGACTGTGTGTGGCAGGGTTGTACCTGGAAGACATTTCTCTAGTAGGACCCCTTGCCATGACCTGCCTGACGTGGAAGCACAGAAACATGTACTGCTAACTCCCAACTAAATGTACTCCCAATTCAGCTGCTCCTTAGCTGGGTGCCAGAATGCCCGTAGATGTTACCACACCACCTGGCAGGTGTCTGTGTTGGACAGGGTATAAAAGGAGGAAAAATTGGAGTAGAAGGAAGCACTCTTAATGGTAGTGGTAATAGATCGCAGTTCTGCAGACTTTCCAAAAATGTGAGTCTGTGTGCACACATTGTTAGTGCTCCTCCCAAGTCCTTGGAAGAGGCCCATGCAAGTGAGAGCCCTAAAGCTTAAGCTTCATTATCCCCGCAGTAAATCTGCCTTTGCTAATAGGTATTAATGATTCATCAAATCCATCACAGAGCGGGCTCTCCAGAGTAGAGTGTGACGCTTTCCCTCACCAGCAGCTCCAACCCCAGGGTTATATTCCGTTCTCATCATCTAAGCTTGTGATTGGAAAATCTCCTCATGTTTAATGGTGCTGTCTCACTCCTCCCATTGGCACCACCCTCCCCCTCACTAACAAAGTACTGGGAAAGAGAGTCATTTTTATTTTAATGAGGGTATGCTAATGTTAGGCTGACTGTGGGTACAGTGATGGAGTTAACACCCATTCATTCCCTTGGGTTAGTTCAGATGATACATTACCATAAATAGCACTGTTATATTTTCCTTCCACACTGGCTTTGCTGGTGATTTTTATTTTATACTCGACAGGGAGTATGCATATCTGTCAGTGGGACTGCTGTGAGGAATCTTGTCTGCTAAATGCTCCCACAGTAATGGCACTGTCAGGCTAAGTGAGTGTCAGATTTCATTTTGTGCAGAAACAACCTGTCAGGTCTGCCTCACCTGTTTTCATTCCACTGAAGGAATTATTAAAATTTTGGCAGGTAAATGTATACGTCTGTTTGTGTCAGTCTGGGTTGGTGGATTTGACCTGTTCATTACACGAATTAGTGGTAGGATCCAAAAAGGTTGGATGATATAGCTCAGTGATTGGAACGTGACAACACTATAGGAATTGTGTACAGTTATCATCATTTTGTTAAGTATTCATATAATTTCATAATTTGATAACAAAGAACAGTACCTAAAATAATTAGTTTTACTCTCCTATTAATTCACTAGATATCTTTCGAGGCTGATTTTTTAAAAATCTTCACCCGAAAGTATGTTTTTATTGTTTTCAGAGAGAGAGGAAGAGAGAGTAACATTGAGGAGAGAGAAACATCGATCAGTTACCTCCCATATGCAAGGGATGATGCATGCTCTAACCAACTGAGCCACCCAGACAAGGCAGAAGGCTGATTCTTTTTTTTTTCTTCTTCAGAAAATAGAGGAGGAAACATGTCCTCCACAGTTTTTTTTATTTTTTATTTTTTTTATTGATTAAGGTATTACATAGGTATTACATATGTGTCCTTATCTCCCCATTGCCCCCCGTTCATGCCCTCACCCCCCTGGTGTCTGTGTCCATTGGTTATGCTTATATGCATGCATACAAATTCTTTGATTTCTTTCTCCCCCTTACCCCCACCCCCCACCCCCCACCCACCTTCCCTCTGAGGTTTGAGCATCTGAGGAATGCTTCTCTGTCTCTGGATCTGTTTTTGTTCATCACTTTATGTTGTTCATTATAATCCACAAATGAGTGAGATCATGTGATATTTATCTTTCTCTGTCTGACTGGCTTATTTCGCTTAGCATGATGCTCTCCAGCTCTATTCATGCTGTTGCAAATGGTAGGAGTTCCTTCCTTTTTACAGCAGCGTAGTATTCCATTGTGTAGATGTACCACAGTTTTTCAATCCACTCATCTGCTGATGGGCACTTAGGCTGTTTCCAAATCTTAGCTATTGTAAATTGTGCTGCTATGAACATGGGGGTGCATATATCCTTTCTGATTGGTGTTTCTAGTTTCTTGGGATATATTCCTAGAAGTGGGATCACTGGGTCAAATGGGAGTTCCATTTTTAGTTTTTTTATGAAATGCCATACTGTTCTCCACAGTGGCTACACCAGTCTGCATTCCCACCAGCAGTGCACTAGGGTTCCCTTTTCTCCGCATCCTCACCAGCACTTGTCATTTGTTGATTTGTTGATGAGACCCATTCTGACAAGTGTGAGATGGTACCTCATTGTCATTTTGATTTTCATCTCTTGGATGATTAGTGACTTTGAGCATGTTTTCATATGTCTCTTGGTCTTCCTTATGTCCTTTTTTGAAAAGTATCTATTTAGGTCCATTGTTCATTTTTTGATTGGGTTGTCTATCTTCCTTTTGTTAAGTTGTATGAGTTCCCTGTAAATGCTGGAGATTAAACCCTTATTGAAGATAACATTGGCAAATATGTTCTCCCATGCAGTGGGCTTTCTTATTATTTTGTTGATGGTTTCTTTTGCTGTGCAGAAGCTTTTTATTTTGATGTAGTCCCATTTTTTTATTTTCTCTTTAGTTTCCATTGCTCTAGGAGCTGTGATTCATTTAGGATTGCAATGTCTTCGCTGATTTTTTGTTTAGAGGATTTACCCAGTGGTGTCAGTGGGGTATTAAAGTTCCCTAGTATGATTGTATTGCTGTCAATCCCTCCCTTGATATCTTTCAGAAATTGTTTTATGTATTTGGCTGCTCCTGTATTGGGTGCATATATGTTTATCAGAGTTATAGCTTCTTGTTGAATTGCTCCCTTTAGTATTATGAAGTGGCTCTCCTTATCTCTTGTTACAGTCTTTACTTTGAGTTCTGTTTTGTCAGATATAAGTATTGCAACCACAGGTTTTTTTCTCATTTCCATTTGAGTGAAATTTTTTTTTCCATCCATACACTATCAGTCTGTGTGAATCCTTTGTTCTGAGGTTGGTCTCTTGCAGACAGCAAATATATAGGTCATGTTTTCTTATCCATTCAGCTACCCTATGTCTTTTGATTGGAGCATTTAATCCATTTACATTTAATGTTATTATTGATAAGTACTTGTTTGTGGCCATTTTTATTCTTTATGGTTGTGTTCATTCTTGACTTTCTGTTTCTTCTTTTTACAATGGTCCCTTTAGCTTTTCTTGCATTGCTGGCTTGAAGATAATAAACTCCCTTAGCCCTTTTTTGTCTGTGAAGCTCCTGATTCCACCCTCAATTTTGAATGATAGCTTTGCTGAGTATAGTATTCTTGGATTCAGTCCCTTGCTTTGCATCACTTTGTATATTTCGTTCCATTCCCTTCTGGCCTGGTGTGTTTCTGTTGAGAAATCAGTTGATATTCTAATGGGAGATCCCTTGTAGGTAACTTTCTGTCTCTCTCTGGCAGCCTTTAAGATTTTTCCTTTGTCATTGATGTTTTCCAATTTAATTATGATGTGTCTTGGTGTTGGTCTTTTTGGGTTCATCTTGTTTAGGGCCTCTATGTGTTTCTTGGACTTGTGGTTTGTTTGTTTGTTTGTTTGTTTGTTTTTCTTGCCAGCATCAGGGAAGTTTTCTGTCATTGTTTCTCCAAACAGGTTTTCTATTCCTTGCTCCACTTCTTCTCCTCCTGGTACCCCTATTATGCAGATGTTGTTTTGTTTCATGTTGTCCCAAAGCTCTCTTAGGTTCTCCTGTTTTTTAAGATTTCTTTTCAGTTGCTTCTGTGTTTGTGTGTTTTTTCTTACCTTGTCTTCTAATTCGCTGATGCTGTCCTGAGCCTCTTCTAGTCTACTGTTTAAGCCTTCCATTGTGTTCTTTATTGCAGCTATGTCATTCTGCATTTCCTCTTGGTTCCTTTTCATGTTGGTGACATTCTCATTCAGCTCCTCATAATTCTCATTGAGTTGTATTTGTCATCCAGTGGTTTGAGCATCCTTATAACCATTACTCTGAATTCTTTCTCTGACATGTTACTTCTTGCCTCCATTTCATGTAATTTCCTTTATGGTGATTCCTCTTTTTCTTTCCTTTGGGAACTGTTTTTTGTCTCCCGATTTTTTACTGTAATGTTTTAATTGTTTCTGTGTCTTAGACCCAACTGCTTTGCTACCCAGGTTCTTTTGGGGGCGGTACTAGTGGTGTGGTCTCTCGGGCCTCCTGGGCTTGGTGATCTAGTGGAACTCCCTACTTGACCTATTTGGGTTCTCTTGATGTGGTTGGATCTTGAATGTTAGTTTCTTATTCGTGGATGAATTCTCGTCATGGATTGGCAATGCGACTCACCCCGGGCTTCGTTATGCAAGCTATTTTGGATGTGATCATGGTTCTGGCTCTTGTGGAAAAGGTTGTCTGAGGTCTCACTGGTATGTGCTCACTGTGGGTTCCCTGAATCCATGGCCTGGGAGGAAGGAGTCTTGGGGCCTGAGGTCAGGTACTGTGACTGGCCGGTGTGGTGTGACTTTTGCTGGATTAGCATCACTTTGTACCTCACTACGAGGGGCCTGGAGCCCATGACAGTTGGGGGCCAGTGTCTTGTAGTCTGTGGTTGAGGCAGAGGGACTCTAGCCAAAGTGATTTCTCTCTCTGAATCATGAGAGGGTTCAGGATCCAGCAGCTGGGGATGTGGGAATCTTGGAGTCTGTGATTGAAACAATGTGACCTTGTCCAGGGAGGCAAGTCCTCAGCAACTCACCAAGCTGTCCAGAGATAGGTAGCCGGGAGGGGGATGTCGCGGATCCTGCTGAAGGAGCCATGTGCCCTTGGTTGGAAAGGCACACATCCAGAGGCAGCTCACAGAGGGTCCCAGGAGCTGTCTGCAAGGGGTGTGTGTGCTCGTGGGGCCCACATGCTGGATCAGAGTGATTGTGGTGTGCCACCGGCCCTGTGGAGGGAGAAGTCCCAATTTCTGTTTCGGGGGATGTGCGCCCGTGATTGGATACGTGCTTTCAGTGGCTGCTTACAGAGGCACCCAGGAGCTGTCTGCTGGGGCAGTGGACTCAGGGGCCTGTGTGTTGGATCAGTGCTACTGCGGGGTCTGGATGCCAGTAGCTGGGGTTGTGCCTTGCAGCAGCTCAGAGAAGCACCCAGGGACCGCCTGGCGGGGTAGCGGGCTCAGGGGGCTTGCGTGCTGAATCGGTGAGACTGCAGTGACTGGAGGTCAGCAGCCAAGGAGGCAGAAGTCCGAATTTCTGCTGCTGGGGCCTTGCTCCCTTGGTTGGATATGAGTGCACCTAATGGCAGCTCACAAAGGCACCTTGGAGTTGCCTGCTGGGTCAGTGGTCTCTGGGAGCCTGCGTGCTGAAACCATGCAACTGCAGTGTCTGTGGGTAGGCAGCTCAGGAGGAGGAAGTCTGAATTTCTACTACTGGGGCCATGCACCCTTGTTTAGATACAAGTGCGCCCAGTAGGGGCTCAAAAAGGCACCCCGGAGCCACCTTTAGGGGTAGCAGGTTTAGTAGGACTGCATTTTGGAAAGGCTCAACTGCAGTGTCCGGAGGTCAGCAGCTGGGGAGGGGGAAGTCCCAATTTTTGCTGCCTTGTGCCCTTGGTTGAATTTGCATGTGCCCAGCGGGGGCTAACAGAGGCACCCAGGATCCACCTGTTGGGGTGGTGGGGCTCAGGAGGCCTGCACACTGGAAAGACATGACTGTGGTGTCCGGTGGTCAGCAGCTGTGGAGGATGAAGACTCAGTTTTTGCTGCCAGGGCCTTGCTTCCTTGGTTGCATTTGCGTGTGCCCAGCAGTGGCTTACAGAGGTATCCAGGAGCCGTTTTACCAGAGCGGTGCACTCAGATGGCCCTTGCACTGAAGCTGCGTGACTTAGGTGTCTGTGGGCAGGCAGCCAGGAGTGGGGGAAGTCTGAATTTCTACTGACAGGGCTGTGCGTCCTTGTTTGGATACAAGCACACCCAGTGAGGGCTCACGGAGGCACCCAAGAGCTGCCTTTGGGGTGGTGGAATCAGGAGGCCTGCATATTGGAAAAGCGCGACTGTGGTGTCTGGAGTTCGGTAGCTGTGGAGTGTGAAGACTCATTTTTTGCTGCCGGGGCCTTGCGTCCTTGGTTGGATTCGCACGCCCAGTGGTGGATCACAGAGGCACCCAGGGTCCATTTGCCAGGGCGGCACACTCATGCACTAAGAGGGGCCCTGGCACTGAAGCCACGTGACCCATGTGTCTGTGGGCAGGCAGCCGGAAAGGGGGAGTTGGGGATTTCTACTGCCGGGGCTATGCATTCTTGTTTGGATAAGAGCGTGCCCAGTGGGGGCTCACTGCAGCACCTAAGAGTGGCCTGTGGGGCATGGGATCAGGAGGTGCAACTGAGGTATCTGGAGGTCGGCAGCTGGGGAGGGGGAAATCGCACTTACTGCTGGGGGAGCCATGCACCCTTGGAGGTGGATGTCTTAGGGTCTGCAGGTCTGCGGGTGGGGCAGCAGGATTTTGACTATAGTGGCTGCAGGGTCACGGGCAGTGTCCAAGGCCAGTCTGGGTGGTGGTGCTGATGAGTTCCTAGAAAAGGCCACCTGAAGGCTGATTCTTAAGAGTCCTGGAAAATTTCTCAAGAGGTAGAATATTGCTACTATTCAGATTTCCAAAGAAAATGTGAGCATAAAATACCAAAGAGCAAGAAGAGCTTTGAATGGAATAGATTCCTACCATTTCCATTTAAACAGCTGGGATTAAAAGTAATAGATACTTTGTAGATATCTGCAATATATGTCAATTATTGTGTAAACCTGAGCAGTTGATTTTCCACTTAAAAATCAAGAGCTGTTAAAACTTCGCACATTAAGGGGTTAGGGGATCAACATAGAAATTTTGAGGGAACACAATTTAGTTTGTTGCAAACAAAATGTAAATTCTCATTTCTGGGAAACAGGTGGCAAAAGTTCATTGTGAACCTTCTAAATAAATGTGTCCTTTGTTTCAGTGTCTTTTGTAGCTCTAGTTTTTGCTAAAAGGAGAAAAAAAAAGATTTGTCATACAATGAGTTCGAAAAATTAATCTTATGGGCAGCCTCATGATGTTTTTTTCATTCTCTATAAGTGTCGTGTTTAATATTCCTATTAGTAAATTTGGAAACTCATTCTTTTTTTTTAACTACTGGAAATTGTGGGTGTAAATGTAGAATTATTCCCAGGAATATGCCCAGATCAGGTAACAAGGTTATGGACCTAGGCATTTATTCTTCTTCTATGGTGATTTTTATTTGCTAATTGGCTCTTGCATGGTACACTACTTTGGGGATGGCTGGTGAGAATGGCAAGGTGTTGTTTTTAAGTCTTGGTGATTGTATTTTAACTTGAAGGATAATATACATCTGGATTGTACATGCAAAGTAGTGATCACTTAGGCAAGCATCCTCTGCTTTAGCAACTGACTTTGTGTCCAGCTTGTAGTCAGTTCTGGGAAGGAGGAAAGGAAGTAAAATTGAACAATCATCTTGCATGGCCCCTTATTTGGGGGTCATGATTAAACCATCTAAAGCAGATGGTTGTCTTCCTCCTGAAAATTCTAGGAAGAAAACCCCCCAAACATCTTTTCTTCCTTGTTAAGATGTTCTTTCTTCTGACCAACTAGATCTCGCATGCTTTAAATCAACCCCCTTTTCTTTTCAATTCTGCATTAACAGAGAATCATGGCACCAACGAAGTTTAGAGCTGAAAACAGTTCTCTAGAGATTATTTAACCAGTCTCTCCATTTGACATGGGAGACAGAAGCATAAAAAAATTTACATGGCTTATAGGGTAGTCATAGGGTAGTGCTCAAAATTTGACTTTCTATATATGACTAGAGGCCCGGTGCATGAAATTTGTGCACGGGAGGGGGGGGGCAGGGAGAGGCATCCCTCAGCCCCACCTGCACCCTCTCGCAGTCCAGGACCCCTTGGGGGATGTTCGCCTGCCAGCTTAGGCCCGCTCCCATGAGGAGCGGGCCTAAGCCAGCAGTTAGACATCCCTCTTGCAGTCTGGGTCCCCTCGCTCCTTACTGCTTGCCTGCTCACTGCTCCTTACCACTCAACTAGCTGCTCCTTAATGCTGCCATGGAGGTGGGAGAGGCTCCCGCCACCACTGCTGCGCTTGCCAGCCATGAGCTCAGCTTCTGGCTGAGTGGTGCTCCCCCTGTAGGAGCGCACTGAACACCAGAGGGCAGCTCCTGCATTGAACGTCTGCCCCCTGGTGGTCAATGTGCATCATAGCGACCGGTCATTCTGGTCATTCTGCCGTTATAGTTGCTTAGACTTTTATTATATAGATTGCTTCATATGTTACATTTAGAATTTTCTGGAAGGAATTCTTGACAGAATTCCTATCTTCATTGGTTCAGTCATTCTTATTCTTTCAGCTAACATTTGTAAAAGCACGGTCTAAGTACAAGACCTCTACTCAGCATAGGAAATACTAACATGAATAAAATGAGGCTCTAGACCAGGGGTGGGCAACCCCTGGCACACGTGCCAAACATGGCACACCAGTAACTTTTGCTGGCACGCGAAACCCTCTCTTATAATCTTCCATTTACAATTTTTTTCTTAATATCGACTTTTTTATTTTTCAGATAAATTCAGTGCAGGTGCATCTTAGATAAATAAATAATTTTACATAACAAGTTATCTTAAAGACCATAGACATGGATTGATGAGAGAGGGGAAGAGCAATTTCAATGCCTCTGCCTTGACTCTCCCTGCCTTCCTAGATCAGACCAGTGTTTTGGTTTCATCCACATACGCTTGTGAATCTTTGTTATCGGTGATGAGTTTTGTTAGGTCTCTTAATAGGAGTAGCCTGACGGATGAAAGTAGTAGCTCGTGCATATCTCTGAAGGTCACGAAATATAAACCTGATGTAAAATCTCTGTCATCAGTGATGCAGCAGCAAAAGTCCCACTGATACTATCAAACGGAGTCATAAAGTTTGCTGTCGGACTATCAGTGTACATATATACATTAAAAAATAAATGTATTTTTCATCATCATATACTGTGTTTTTGTCGCTCGAATGAATTTTATTATTTCTTCAAGGTTCTTCACATACGTACACCTTAAGAGATATCAAGCAGGCGTAACATGTTCTCAAAAAATTAGGGTTGGCACACAGAAGAATTTTGAGTCAGAGATTTTGCTGGTTTTGGCACGCACTCACAAAAAGGTTGCCCACCCCTGCTCTAGACTGTCGGAGGGTCTCCTAAGGAGCTGCCCTAAGTATTTTCTTCATTGCAAACAACACAATGAGTGAGGGTGGCACTTAGCTCTGCACAGTTTCTAGGAGGGGGTTTCCTGCTCTAGTGTAGGAAGAATGAGTTGGAATAACTTGAACAGATGTACTAGGAAAGGATGTATTGGGCAGACAAAGTAGCATTCAGGGGAAGTAACTCGAGAGAGGCCCTGAGGTCCCAAGCAACTTGGCATGGCTGAGATTAGGTCAGCATGTGAGGACACGTGGAGGTAGGCAGGACCCATATCCTCAAGGATCCTGGGTGCTTCATATTGTAGATGAGGAATAGCATGTGATCATATTTGCTTTTCGGAAGGATACATGTGACAGTCCCGTGGAGAATGGCTCCACGACTGGGGGCACGGGGGCGAGAGCTGATGGAGGTTAGCAAGGGCACCTGAGCTGCATGGAGGGCGTCTCTACCACCTTTTGCACACAGGCCACGACAGAAACGGGATGATTCGTAGCTTGCTGATAGCTTTTCACTGTGTGATGCAGACTTGGCCCACATGTGGTTCATGGAGAGGACCTCTTTCTGAAAGGAGGTTCCTGGAGTCCACCCCTAGGGCCCCCAGGGGGCTGGCAGTAGGTGTGGGGGGCAGGTGCCTAGCTGCAGGAAGGAGAAATACCTCTTTCGCTAGGATGCGGGATTCTGCTGCCACTCGCTCCCGTTCCAGATCATTTCTGTCCAAATTAAGAAGGTGGTGACTGTGTAGTGACTTCTCCCCCTGAGCTTTAGCCTCATTATCTAATGTCAGGAAAGTCTGTGGGCGACAGAATAAGAGGAAGAAGGATGTGCCTGGAGGAATCCCTCGCCCTTGCACACTTTACCTGCTTTTGGCTTCAGGCAAAGGCCTGGTGAGAGGGTGAGGTGTGGAGCCACCTGTGTCCCTGCCCCGGTGCTGCATGTCTGAGGATTTCTGTCAGGATTCTGCAAATCTAGTTGACAGGGTTTTCTACTACTTTCCAATTAAGTCTGTAAAGTATTGACATCTTTCTTACCTACACAATGAGGAGAGGGGAGGCAGGCAGTCCTGGAAAGGGGAGGGGAAAGGGCAGTGTTTGAACTGTGAAATGTACAGGCAGCATTTTCCTTTCCTCTGTGTGATGACAGTGTCAGGAACTCTGCACATTGGCAGGATCCCTAGGGACAGCGTCATTGCCTTTTTATTCCCCTCAATATTTCCCACATAACAGAAGCTTCCAGGTGTGTGTCTAATGGCCATGGGTGCCTCTTTGGCTACCATTACAGAACCTTCATAAAAGGTCCATCCCGAAGAGTTATTCGTAGTTTAGAAGAGGATTTCTGTCTGCTACGCTGTGTCAGAGTATTATGAAATGACTTAAACTGTCTATAACATGTCTACTGAGAAGTCCCTGGAATGCGATAGTTTTCCTCTTCTCGGTAAACAGCAAATGGAAACGAGAAAAGGAGACTGTGGAAGCACACTGAAGCCTGTCTGAGGAGAAGGCAGCATTGCTGTCACCAGGTGCCCTGTCATTACTGTACGAGGTATTCAGGGGACCCCCACAGTGATTTTTCCTAGAGGAGGGAAGGGAATTTTGGTGCATTTTGACATTGAATGAGCATTAAGTAGGCAATGTACTGAATGCTTTTCATCAAAGTGCTATAGTTTATTTTATAAATGAATCATAGGACAGAGTACCTGGATTGTATATCTTTTAAAAAATATTTTTTTATTGATTTTAGAGAGAAAGGAAGAGAGAGATAGAGAAAGAGAGATAGAGATAGACAAGAGCCTACAACCTGGTCAGGAATCAAACTAGCAACCTTTTGATGCATGGGTCGATGCTCAACCAACTCAGCCACATTGACCAGGGCTGGATTATATATCTTGGACATGAGGGAGGAAGCAGTTTACTTTGGTGGGAAATTTTGCATTTTCTTTGGGAAGGAATGAACCATCTCTAATTATGGAAAGAGGAAAGAGTTAGCAATTTAAACAGTCTACATAGCAAATTAATAGCACAATAATCATCCATTTGCTTATTTAAAATGGGCCAGAAATGCCTACTTTATTTTAATGGAAGATTATTTCATTGCATGTACAAAAAATGAAAGAATGCCATACAGAAAAGCAGTAAAATGAAATAAGACTTTTGGAAACATATTAATGTATAAAATATTTATTACAGAGGCTAAGTAGTGTTTGCATTTAATCATTTTTATTGTATATCAGGGGTTAGTCACTTCATTCTGAATTCTGAAAAATGAACATGAGATGTTTTGCAAGCACTGCTTTTCTGGAGCGCACTCTCAGGGGGATTCACCCAGGAAATGCTTACTTGTTGAGAGGCGGGGCATTTATCTGTAAACACATGACAAATGCTTTCCGCAGTGGCACTGAAATGATCAGGGAAATGAGAAGCCCGCTCAGCAAGGTTGCCTCATTGAAGTGGATTCTTACTGTAGGTTGTTAAGTGGAGTATGCGTGAGTTGGGGAAACTCAGGCCAACAGCGAGGAGTTGCCTTTCCTCTAGCTCTGTGTTTAGAAAACCTCATGCTTCTCTTGGGGTTTTTAGCTTCTGTTTCCCATTGTGTGACGTATATTTTCCTTTTTCTAAATCTTGTAGGTATGATTGCTCAAGTTTTAGGGCCAAGAGTTGGGGCATTTGTGATGTAGCTACTCAAGAAGCAAGAGTTAATGGACTAAATGGTGATACATTTCTAATGGAATCACAGTGCAGCGCCAGGAAAGTGGGTCCTCATGGGTAGGTTCCTGTGTCAAATTGCCAGGCCCCCACGGACAAGAGCATACCCCATTCCCAGTCAATTCCAAAAGCACAGGGCGGAGGGAAAGATGTGCTCTCCGGGTCCAGACGAGTGTCAGAGCTTGCTGCTCGTCATGACTCGGGGACCTTGGATGCTGGTGCATGGAACTGGGCCCAGAGCTCCATCCGCCTTCATTTGGCTAAACTGGATGACACTTGGCAGATGGTTCGCTGGAACTTGGCACCGACCACTGGCAATGTGTCGGGCTGTGGAATGGTAATACCTTCCAACCTGTTCCATGTTTGAGACACTCTGATCTGCTGTCAGCCATATATCCATGTCTGGGAAAGGCTTCAGCTGTGATTCCCAGGCTGTGCCATCCCACACAGAGCGCAGAAGAGATTTACACGGTCCTGCCTTGGGTACCAGCGCCGTCCTGCATAGCCACGGAACCTTCCGGGGTTGATGGTACATCCAGGAATGATGATGCCTTGTTTGTGAATGCAAGAGCTGAATGGCACCTTGTTCCAGGACGTATTCTGAAGCTGCTTGAGGAAGGGCAGCAGGAGAGAGGATAGGCAAGACTAGCGTGATACCCAGAGCTCTGCGTTTGCTAGAGAGGCAACAGTAGAAGTGAGGGTTCTGGTGTGTGAACACGTTCTAGCCAGGCACCTGCATTGGCTAAGAA